>NC_056729.1:1275331505-1275341505 GCF_019279795.1 Protopterus annectens | reverse complement strand
ACTGGTCAAAAGGCACTCAAATAGGATTAGGGATGGACTCTGTTTCACTTGGATGGGGAGCCTGTTCCAGAGCATGGGGATTCTCTGAAATACATATCTATCTCACCAACATGTTCTATTTATGTTGCAAGCAAAATGTTAATTCCTGGATCTAGTGTTTCTGATCTTGTTTATTTTCTGGATGTGCAGAAGTATACCTTGGTTGGCAGGCATAGATCACATCTCAGTAACATGTAGGAGACTGAGTATAGAGATAGCTTTAAGGTGATAAATATAGGACAATCTGTTTATACCCTTGATTCTTTTATTATGGAGCTTTTATGGGCATTCCAACTGTTGCATATATCTTCCAGGTACACACCGAAGAGGGAAATTATACTCATTGATGGGTCTGATAAAAGCCTCATAAAGTGGCACTATGAATTCTTTGGACCTGGATGTCATGTCCTTACTTATAATTTGGGTGATAATTAATGATTTTCTTACTATTATGGCCATGTGTTGGTCAAAGATCATATTACTGACTACATATGTTCCCAGATCTCTAACTACTGCATCAACTTTTAGGGACGTCATATCAGTGGAGTAATTAGACTGAGTGTCCATTTCCCAAAAATGCATTATAATGTATTTCTTGGCATTGAATTTCAATCTGTGACTTTGGCATCAGTGATATGTCTATGTTAGACCCTCTTACAAAATGTTCACATAGTGGGGGAACTTCCATGATAGCTCCCAATCTGCAGTCAGTTGTGAATTTGGACAGTGAAAGGCACTTGACATTAACCTTAAATTCCAAGAAGTAGATGCCAAATAGGAGCTGGCCCAACACGGAGCCCTGAGATACCCTACTGGTGGCCAGTCTCTTAGTAGAGGTGATATCTCCAATCCTGACTTTTTGGGTCCTGGTTGTGAGCCAGCTGAAAATCCAGTGAGTTATGTAGGGGTTTATGCCAAGTTTGTTGAATTTTCAATTATATCTGAGTGGGGTATTGTATTGAATGCATTAGCCAGTTACAGGTAAGTCGTATGCACTATTTTTGCCTCATCCATTGCCTTGTTGAACTTTTTAAAGAAGTCCAGCATGTTTAATAGTCATGAACCTCACTTGACAAAGATAAACTGGGTTGGATCCAGTGTCTGAAGGTAGCCTATGTCTTTGTTGATCATTTTCAAGATAATTTGTGCCATGGCTTTGCATATTAGACTAGTCAGAATAATAGGTCTGTAGTTTCCAGGGACAGTTGATGGTCTCCCTTATTAAATGGGATATCCATTGCAGTCCTCCATTCATGTGGCAAAAAACCCTGTTTTGAGTCTATAGTTGAAAAGTGACTCAAGTTGTCCTGATAGGTCATGGTTCAAGATATTTAAGAGGTATCCTGGGATGGAGCCAACTGAGGCTGTGCTGTGTTTTTGGCCTTGGCAAGTGCTGCTAAGACTTGATCCTTGCTAATAATTGGGGCGGTTATACTAACAGGTATTTCATGGGGGGAGGCGGGGGAGTGATGGTTAAAGTTTGAGCTGACTTTGTCAGCTAAGAGATTTGCTATGTCTCTCTGCTCAGTGAAGGTGGCACCACTGACCCACCAGTTTAGCACACTGCTGTTGTGCTGACTTTGAGGTTTTGTACATAGATGTAGAAGGCCTTGTGGTTGCCTTTAGACTGTGAGGCTATCCTGACCTCATGATTGTCCTTGTTGGACTTAAGTAGTTCTCTTAATTTCTTGTTTAGTCTAATTAGACAGCTCTTATCATTAAGACAGGTGTTCTTCCTGATTCTAGCTATGATTTTTGTTTTCTTTTGCTACATATCATATTGAGGTTAAGATTCCACCAGTGCGGTTTGTTTTTACATTTTGTTTTGGGCTTATTTCCAGTTTGTACAGCAGCCTCTATGCAGCCATTTACATGGTTGTACAGGGTCTCTGTGAATAATTCTGCATAGGTTGCTGTAAACTCAAGGTTAGGAGGGGCAATGAATTTTGACAAACTATCATTTAATAAGATGTAGTTTGCTTTGGAATAGTCTCTGTTACAATGTTGGCAGGGTTTGCCAAGCTGATTTTTATTTTGAAGTTTTGAAGTGGGGGGGGGGCAGCTCTCTCCCATACTGGTGAGTACCAGGCATTTGTGTTAATAAAGTCCAGGAATCTTTGTGCCACTGATTTTTGAGACAGTATATATCTCCCAGTTTAAAGAGGGGTAGTTAAAGCCTCTCATGAATAGGGTGTTTGGTTGGATGGTGAGTGTTTCCAGTAGGTCTAGTTACAAACTATGGGATTCTATGGGGATAGAGTGGGACTTATAGCTTGCTATGATATGGTACAGGACTTTGTCTAAGGTGATTTCCACATGGTTTAACTCTCTAAGGTGATTTTCACATGGATTAGCTCTACGGCATTAACCAGTTTAACCAACATAGAGGCATACTTGTTGTCAATGTAAATCAAACCTCATCCACTTTTGGCACCTGTCTGTGGAGCTGCTAGTTGAAATGTGTGAAAGGCACTGAAGCTTTGCACTACTGGAGAACATTTTGCAGCTTTAAACAATATCTTACTAATAGCACAGATGTCTATATTCTCCAGAGTGAGGACAGTTTGTAGGTTGTGGAGTTTATTGATTAGCATCCTATCACTGAACAGTGGATTTTATTTGCTATGTTGCTAGTTTTGTGAATTTGACATTGCCTAAAAGGATCTAAGGGGATGGATAAAGTTTTAGCCAATATTCAGGAGATGGGGAGGGGCAGGTGCAGACAATCCTTTACAAAGCAATGCGGTCTGTCAACCATGTCCTGCCATGCTATGCTGACAAATATCGAACCCCCCTGGAATGACACCAGAAACTAAGCCAATTAGTGACCTCAATCATCTTTAGTTCATACTGTGGTATCATCCTAGGAGAAGGTAGAATGCTGCTCAATGTTATGCTCATACCTGCCTGAGACACATATTGTGAGATGCCAATGATGTCTGTCATCATATAGTCCAGGGAGGTACATCTCGGGTCATTTACGCTCACATGAAGTGTGAGAAAATCATACTGGTACCTGTGATATAGTGGCTTGAGTCCATGAGTAACTTGGTGGATTGTGGCTCCAAATAAACAGATAACCATTATCTTCTCCTTGCCCAGTCTGGTGAGTGGGGCATCTGAGTGTCACATAATGCAGTACCCTAAGGCAAGCATTCTGGATAATGTGTTTGCTTGCTTCATGGGCTTTGCCCTTTGGGCTCCATTGAATGTAGGCATATGTGTAGCATTTGATCTTGCTTTTGGTGAGAGCTTTGGAGATTGCTGAGGGTAGGTTTTGCTGTTTATGGCCTATGAGGTTTGGGAAAGAGTGCCTTTTAATGCTTCTGCATAAGCTTGCCTATGTGTGTGGTGGGCACTATGTGTGGCAGATCTAATGTGTGTGTGTGTGTGTGTGTGTGTGTGTGTGTGTGTGTGTGTGTGTGTGTGTGTGTGTGTGTGTGTGTGTGCTTGACAACCTCAAGATTTTTGCCTCCAGTGAAATTCTGTATGTACACCTCTCAAATATTGTGCATGTTTCTTTAAGAATTAAATGGTTGTCTGTAAATACAAAGCTCAGTCCATCTACCCACAGTTTAACATTTCAAATTCTCCTCTCACTGTCGTCATCTAGAACCACATGGTCTTCAGTTTAGGCATCTATTATCTTCCTTCATTTTAGATGTAAATGGTCTGTCCCACACAGCTGGCATATGAGCACAGGTGCAACTCACCTGAAGACTGTTAACTTTCCTTCACTATTCTTTTCACCGAACTACATTTAAGGTACTCTTACACTAGGTTAATAGGTACTTACTAGGCAATTGCTTTGTGAGGATTTTTGGAAGCCAAGCCCTGCATTCCCATGAGGTTTTTAGTAATTTAAGTATGAATAACTCAGAACCATGCATAACATTTAAGCTACCCCTATCCATTAGGCATAAGAATACTAAACCAGGGGTGAATTTGCAGTTTCCATTTATCCAGATTCCATTTGAACAGAGTAAGAGAAGTACTTGGCTTTATGCTGATAGGAAGATAATTCCAAAGAAGTGGTATTCTTTGTGATACATATCTAACCCTCTGGCATGTTTTGTTTATTAAGGATGCAAACTATGTCTGATAGGATAGGGTATGCTGAGGCTCTGTATGTAAGGCAACAACTGGCACTCTGTAGCCTGTATGATACCAAGAAGAGGGATAAGACTTTTAATTAATCTGAGTAGTTTCTATAGGCCCTTGATTTTCCTGCTGAGGAAGCATTCTAGTCATTCCAATTGTGTTAAGTGTTCGGACAGATGTGTGTTGAAGGGGGAATTATACTCATTGATCATCCTAATAACTGCCAAATACAGAGGAATTATTATATCCTTGGATCTGGATGCCATCCCCTTACTGATAGACTGTGCAATAAGGAGGACTTTCTTACAATAGTTGACAAATGAGTGATCAAAGGACAGCTTTTTGTTCATATGGGTTCCAAGGCCTCTAACCACTGAATTGATTTTTAGGGCTGTGTTGTCAATGTGACAGTTACAAAGGGCATTGCACTCACTAAAGGAGACTATTATACATAGTTTGGCATTTAGTTTTAGTCCATAGTTATGAAGCCAGCTATTTGTTTGGGAAAGGACCGCTTGAAGGATCTCGGTTCCTATGGAGAGTTTATGATGGCACCAAGTTTACAATCCTCTACTAACTTGGTAAGCCATAAAGCCTTAACATTAGCTTTGATCTTAAAGAAATGATAAAGAGCAGAGGCAATAGTACTGAATCCTATCATACACCACTAGTAGCAGGTCCACCTACCCTAATTTTCTTCGTTGTATTTTTGAGTCAATTTGCCATTCAATGCATTAACATTTGGAATAACATTTAACTGGTAGAGTTAATCAACAATACCTGACTGTGGGATTGTCTTGAATGCCTTTGTGAGGAATAGATATGTGATATGTATCAATTTCCCCTCATCCATTTCTTCAGCAACATTTTCGTAGAATTTGACCAGGTTAAGCAGGTGGGATCTGCCATTTACAAAACCAACCTGGCTTGGAAAGTGAAACTAGCGAGTGGAGAATTACATCAGCAAATATTATAGAATGTGACCCGCCCTCCAATTAAATGATATGGTGTTATTATTCTATTACGACTCAGATCTGCTAAAATCTGGATTTTTAATTTTTTTTTTTTTAAGGTAGCATGAATATATTATGGACTATTTTTGATTAAAGATACTTATATTTTTAGGGCTTTCAAATATATTTTAATAATAAGTTTTTAAAAATATATATTTATTTTAATAGTACATTGCAGTATTATTTTAGCAGTTAATTCATATCTTTTGAATTAATAACATTATTATTATTATTATTTCATCAATAAGTATATTTTATTACTAGTAATCTTCTGAGATATGTGTTGTGATATGTTGTTTCCTGACCATGTGATAGTGATGTTTTGTATTTATTTCAGCTCGAGAAGGAATTCAGTATTACGATGAAAGTTTTCTTGGATAACCAAACTCATTTAACCTTGTTAAGTAAAGTGAGTTTTTTAGGAATCAATTTTTTTTTGGTTACTAGTGTTTATGCTGGTTTGGTTTTGTGTTGTACTTATAGACTAAAGTCAGAAAAGGTGCATGGTGTGATGGGAAATCCTGAGGCAAGGCCTTGGGTTAATTCTTCAAGGAGTAAGTCTGGGGAAACTTTAATAAATCTGTTAGTGTCAGGATTAATGCGTGAATACTTTACAAAATACCTACCAAATACAACAAAATGCATCAGTCCCTCTGAACCTCAAAAGGGAGCCTTTCTTATAGCTATGAAATTTACTACTATGGCTTTACTTGATCTTCAATGTATTGACAAATACATAACCTTGAGTGCCATCCTTAAACCAACATTTGCAGCAGAATGCATGATCCCCACAGTGTGACTACACACAGTGCTCTGTATTGAAAGCCAAATAAGGTTTGATGTTAGAACCTGCTTGCTCCTAATGCTGTATAGTAAGAAATTCTGTCACTTAATAATTACCCCCAACTGTGTGTCTGCATGTCTGCCCCCTATTTCAAATCTATGTTAGTGTCTTTCAGTTTTCATAAACATGATCTTAACTGTGTCAAGACAGCCCTCCTATGAATATCTGAACTTCCTTGATTAAAAAGTAATCCCACATGGGTAAATCTTGAAGATGGTACTTCATCAATGAGTACAGCCATTTGGCTAGCAATTTGTTTTAAGGTTTCATCCTATATTTAGCAGGCTAGTGCTTTGCCAGGCTGCTAAAGCTGATGCAAAATAATTAACTTCTGTTCCAGGATAAAAATCCATTGAATCCCAAGTATATCAGTGAATAAAACATGTCAAAAACTTTTCCACATATTTTGTCACGGGGAACTGTGAGGTGATTATCAAACTAATACTACTTGGATGGACAATAGATAGAAAAATATTGTAACAGTAAGATTAACTGGATCTGATATACCGCCAATTAATTCCCCTGATTCTAGATGAGATTCTTTTGTGACACTCAAACTTCTGCCTAGAGCCACATTGAACAACTTAACTCTTACATTTTGGAGCTGAACTGGTCTTTCAAGGGGTACCATTAAATATTTTCCTGATTTTTGGGTACTGGTCTCTTCTCTAAAATTGCCACTAAAATAACTGTTGTCTGACCCTATTAGAACTGCCAGTAAACAATTCATCAAGGAAAGCCTGAGCATACACCTCCATGTGCTATAATTTCTCTAGCATTTGCTGTAGAATCATTGTAACTATATATATGTATATATATATATATATATATATATATATATGTGTGTGTGTGTGTGTGTGTGTGTGTGTGTGTGTGTGTCCGTGTGTGCGTGTGTGCGTGTGTGTGTGTGTGTGTGTGTGTGTGTGTGTGTGTGTGTGTGTGTGTGTGTGTGTGTGCACATATGCATACACCATACACAGACACACATACATACACAGGAGCAGTGTATTATACTATATTTATAATCATCAATATTAATTAGTGAATCAATGTTAAATGATAGTAGATTGGTTAAATTACTAACATGTTTATTTCCTTACTTATTTATTTATGAAACCTAAAGGAATAACTTCAACGGCAAACTGTTCACAGTTAAAAGAAAATCCCAAACTGATAAGAAATTATAGCCATCTGAATAACTAAAGTTTTGTACATGGCAATACTAGCTTGAATGTGCCAAAAAAGATTTATAGAACTAAAGGTATAAAGTCAGGGTATTCAGAAACTATTCAGCCAAAATACTGGTATGTCCCTATGGGACAACCTGCATATATCTCATTGGCCCCTAGCAGTGGAGGTGCAAGGTATTACATGGTGAAGAATGTAGCTTTGCTGGGTCTCTCTTATAGTTTTTTTATGTAATTATTTGTCAATGTTATCTTTAATTTTTGGTTTGAATTCAAATAACTTGTGCAAGTTACCAAATTAAAAAAAATCAGGTTGAGCATCAAACCTTCTATCATATGCACGAAATCCAAGTGCTCTTAACACTTCCCCGACATGGTTACATGGAAACAAAATACAATAAAATATCAATTATCTTAGTAATTGAATTAACACAAGTGCTGAATTACACATCTCTCTCTCTCTCTCTCTCTCTGCATGTGTGTGTGTGTGTGTGTGTGTGTGTGTGTGTGCACGCACGCACACTAGATAGTTGGATTAATTTTCCCATATTGCAGCATAAAAAGAGTGCTGCACACTTGAGTGTGCTGTCCTTTAGATGAAATGTTAAACTGAGGCCCTATCTGCCTGAATTGGTTGTAACTCAAGTGGATGTACACAGTCTTATATTTCTTAGTTAAAGGGGTAGGCAGCCTTTATATACAAAATAACTCTTATTTACAACCTATGTATATATTTATAAAAGTACAAATATATTACACAATTTCATACTTACCTTTACAATCACACCAAACTTTCTTCCTAATTAGACCTCCATTTCTTCTTTCAATAACCACCATCTGATTTTACTAAATGTTGTTGCTAAAATCCATAACCTCTTAAAATAATTTCATTTATTATTTCATTCCATATAACCCATATAACATAAAATAACATCTATTCTTTTAACATATTCTTTACTTCTATTCTTATAATATCTATATTTAAAAATATCAATGTTTATTTTATCCAGTTCTTTTATATCTTCAAAAAAATCTTCTTTCCATAGCTTTCCCCATAATATTTTTTAATTCTTTTACATTTCAGAAATACATTCCATAGTTTCTTCTTCTTGACAATGTAAACTTTTCTTTTTATATGGCATATTTCCTTTTACTAGTAATTTATCTATTATCAGTTTCCACATACAAATCTTGACATTCTACTTTCTGATTACACAATTTGATTATTATTATTATTATTATAGCTTTACTTTTTTCATCTGTTAGATTTTCTCATGGTTTTACATACTTTTCTATCTTTTGCTATATCATCAATTTTTATTTTCCATATTTTTGGCACCATTTTATTTCTTTATTTATACACTCTTTTTCTCTCTTGTTCATTTTTACCCTACCCTAAAATTTGCCATATGTATATTTATACAGCTTTACTACTAGTCTCTCATATTTTTCATTTGTCCACGTTAATACTTCGTGCACATTTAATGAAGCAGCGTGCACCACTGGATTAATCAACCTTAATCCCCTCTCTGTTTATTTACATACAAAATTCATCTTTTTACTTAGTTTAATCAAGAACCCCATATAAATGAAAAAAAAGTATCTGCAATAATTCCATTTAAAATACCATTGATGCCATAAGCATACTTTTTAAGTATGCTATTTTCCCATCAATACTGACTTTATCAAATAACCCTTTTTTTCTGAATGATAATTTATTTGTTCTCCAGAAAAGACAGGTTTGTTTTACTTCTTCTACTGTTTTTCCCATTCTTACATTTTTCTTCCCAAATTTTACACCTAGCACAGAAATTTCATTAATTGTAAAACATATATTTCCCATTTTACTATATCACCTAAATCTTTACTTTTCTTTTTTATTTAAAGACATCCCTATCACATCTAGACACTCATTTGTACAAATTTTACTTGTATTATCTAAATTTTGTTTTTGTTTTTTGCAATTAGTATAATGTCATCTGATTATGTTAACAGAACTGGAATTCTTAACCCTTCAGGTGTTATATACCCTGCCTCCTTCATTTTGTAATTTATTTCACATGCTATCACATTCATAACTTGTAGAAAGAGTATACAACTCATTGGACATCTTATATCTTCTAACATTTTTCTGTTAATGTTTCCTTTCTTTTTATGATTGCCTTTGTGACAATGTGAGGTATGTCCAGCTATGCCAGGATAGCTGGAATTTAGTAAAAAAATATATGTTATTTGAATATCAAACTGATTTGTACAGGTGCTTGTGTTGAAAATGGATTTGTAAAGTTGCTTGTGTTAAAAATGTACCAACAGTGAGACCTGACTATATTGTAATGGAATTAAATATCTATATCTGTCTATATATATACATATATATATATATATATATATATATATATATATATATATATATATATATATATATATATATGTTAACAGAGGATATTGGAAAAGAAGAGTTCAAGCTCAGCTCCAGCTAACTTCGAAAAATAGTAAGAAATTAACTTACTAGGCCTAGACATTAAAGATGTTATCCCATAGTTTTTTAATGAAGCCAGAGATACGATGTCTGTAAGAAACATGGTTTGTTAGGCTCTGTAGGAGGAACAGAAGTTTGTAATTGTTTTATGACTTCTAAATGCTGCACTAGATCTGAGCAATGCTCTTGTGTGTGTATTATTGACATGTAGGTGTTAAATCCTAGCAGCTTCTAGCAATGGGGGGGGAGGGGTTGCATGGAAACCAGAAGTCAAAAGACCAGATGTATATGATGTTATTCTTTACAGAAATAATGTTTTAATATTAGATGAGACAGA
>NC_056729.1:1274886505-1274986505 GCF_019279795.1 Protopterus annectens | reverse complement strand
TTTTTTGAGGTGAAGCATATTCATCAAATCTGGGTTTGACATGGCCTTGTATGTTAGGCAAAGGTCACCTCTGAGCAAGTGGCGACTGAATAGAGCTGGAGTTCTTTCAGTCGGGCAGCATAGGACAGATTTTGAGACCCTTTATCCTTTTGGTGAGGAACTTTTGTGGCCTCTCCAGCTGCTGCAAGTGTCGGGTCAGATACATTCGAATGGGGCATTGTACTCAATCATTGGTCTGATGAGTGATGAGTAAAGGGAGACTATGACCTCCCTTGATCTAGATGAGAATCCCTTCATGATAAGGTGGGCAATGTAGAAGGTCTTCCTAACTACTTTAGCTACATGGGTGTCGAATGACAGACTACTATCAACCTGGGTCCCCAGGTCCCTGATAACTTCTTCTGTGCTCAGTGGATTGCCACCTATTTGGTAGCTAGGGTAACCTTGTTTTTCCCGAAGGGTATGACTATGCATTTTTGGCATTTAACTTTAGGCCGTGGCTCTGGCACCAGTTATCCGTTTCTGTGAGACCCTTCTGAAGGATATCTGTGTCAGATGTGTTTTCTACTATGGCGCCCAGTTTGCAGTCATCTGCAAACTTTGTCAGCCATAACCCTCCTGTGTTTGCTTGTACTTCGGAAAAGTAGATGCCAAACAAGAGTGGGCCCAGGACTGAGCCCTGTGGGACACCACTTGTGACAGGCTTTGAGTCTGACATGGCGCCAGCAGCTCTGACCCTGTGGGTTCTGTCACTCAGCCAGTTTGCAACCCATCTTGTGATGTATGGGTTGACATTTAAGCTGATGAGTTTTTCAATGATACCCGAATGAGGTATTGTATCGAAGGCCTTAGCCAGATCGAGGTAGGCTGTATGGACTGCCTTTCCCTCATCAATGGCTTTGGTGACTGTTTCGAAAAAGTCAACCAAGTTTAAAAGGCATGATCTGCCTTTGACAAAGCCAAACTGGGTTGGATCCAAAGTCTGCAAATTCCTTTGTCTTTATTTATGAGGTCCATTATGATCCTCTCCATGGCTTTGCAGATAAGGCTTGCCAAGCTAATGGGCCGGTAATTTCCAGGGTCGGTGGAGGCACCGCCTTTGTGAAGTGCTACCACAGTTGCAGTGCGCCACTCCTGGAGTGTATCCAGAGGTAAGACTTTGATTAAACAGCTGTCCTAGCTGTGGGTTTAATTCCTCATTGAGTTCATGGAGCACACAGCCGGGGACACCATCAGGTCCCATGGATGCTGTGTTTTTGCTTTGGAGAGAGCAGTTCTCACTTGGGCTGGAGATGTTTGGGGGCTGCAATCGTTTGGTATAGATATCTCTCCTTTTGGGGAGGGAGAAGTTTGCACTGAACCTGTCAGCCAGTATGTTGGCAATGTCTGTAGGATCAGTAATCTTCACATCATTTTGAACTAGCTCTGAGCATATCTGGGAGTTTCCTCCCAGGTTTCTAACATAGCTAAAGAAGGCCTTATGATTGTCTTTTGAGTCTTTAGCTATTTTTCTCTCGAAATTTGCTTTGGATGATTTTATGAGCTCTTAGTTTTTACTTATAGTGATCAAGGGTGTCTTACCTTTTAAGGATTTTGCTCTATCTTGTAGTAGCTTCCTCCTTTTGTTGTAGAGTTTGTCTATGGCTGGGGTCCACCAGACTGGACGCTTGCCTTTGGTACAAAGAGTCTTTGTTTTGCTTGGGATTGCCTTATCCATGCAGTCCTGCAGGTGCTGGTAGAAGGCATTTGTAAGTGATTCAGCGGCTTGAGTACTGTTTTCCGCCCGGCTCGGGGCCTTAAAGGAGACCACACTAGTCTTTAGAAGTGTGAAGTCGGCTTTTGAGAAGTTCTTTACTGTGGTCTTTTTTATTTCAGGTGGGGTGGGGATGAAGACCTCCAGCGAGATTAGTTCTGGTCTGATCTCACCAGTGAGGGGTACACCACCGGTGTTGAACATTGTGCTCCCATGTTCGTGATGATGAGATCAAGTATGTTATCTCCTCTTGTGGGGATGGTGACTAGTTGTTCCATGGCATTTGAGTTTATGAATTCCAGGAACTTTTGGGCTAGGGTGTTTGGGCTTGAGTAGTGTTCCCAGTCTATATTAGGGTAATTGAAGTCACCTAGTATGATGGTGTTTGGTGATACATTTATCCCCTCTAGTGTTTTCAGGAAGGCCATGTGAGGTTCCTGAGTTTGTGAGGGTGGTCTGTAACATGCTACAATTTGCAGAGCAGTCTTGCCTATGGTTAATTGCACCTGGATGGTCTCCGATGCATCGTGCGTTGCCACCAGTCTTGAGGTGTGGGTGTCCTTGATGAATATGGATACCCCCCCTCCTTTGTTGGTATTGTCCAGATTTTGGGGCAGGAACGCATGATATGAGGTAAAACCTGATAGCGCTGGGGTGCTCTCAGGAGCCTTGAACCAGGTTTCTGTCACAGCACAGACATCGATGTTCTCCATACTGAGAAGGGCCTCGAGTGCGTGCATTTTGAGATTTAGACTTCTGGCATTGAGCAGCATTACCCTTAGTTTTTTTCCTTTTTTGTGTTCTAGGGTGGTAGGTTTAGAATTTGAGCCTTGCCTAAAAAGGCACTATGGGGTGGCAAGAGCCTTTGCCAATATCCGAATCCCAGGGTGACAGGTGCAAGCCGTCCCTTGCGAAGCAGCGTGGCTTGTCCAGCATGTCATCCCAGGCAGACAGACACTGGATCCCCTTTGAATGACACCAGTGTTTAAGCCAATTGTTAAAGCTGATCATCTTATCTCTGTATTGTGGCATCATTCTTGGTGAAGGTAGGATACTGCTCAAGGTCAGGGTCATACCTGTCTGGGCTACATAATCAGAGAGCTCCTCAATGTCTCTTTTCATGTAGTCCAAGGAGGTACGTCTCAGGTCGTTTACACCAGCGTGGACAATGACTGAATCATATTTGTACCTGCTGTTGAGAGACCTGAGTGCTTGCGTTATGTGGCGGATTCTAGCGCCCGACAGGCAGCTTACTGTGACCTTCTCCTTACTCAGTCTGGTGAGCGGGGCGTCAGTGTGTCTGACTATGGAGTCACCAATGACTAGTGTGTCTGGCATTGTGTTTGGCCTTAAGGGCTGTGACTGTTTGACACTCTGACTGTGAGGTCTATGTGTTGCAGGTGTTGTGTTCTGAGGTGGTGGTTGTTTGGGTGTCTGCTTTGGTGGCCTCTGCTGTTTTGGTAGATTTTTGATCAGAGCCTCAGTATGTCTTTGTGTGTTTATGTGTATGATTTGAGGTTGTAATGGTAATATGTGAGACTGGGTCTATAGTGTGTGTGGTAACCTTCTCCTCCTGACTGGTCTTGCCAGTCCTATGTTGAGAGAGCTCAGCCTCCAGTTTGGCCGTATAGTTGCATCTCTCGCATGTATTTGTGTTTTGTGGGAGGAGGAGAGGGTTGTCTGTGTACATGAGGCAATTGTAACATTGCCTCAATATTCCCAGGTTCACCAGCTGAGCAGGAGAGGACACTAGCAACTGATCCCTCGACATGCTAGAAGGAATAGACAAAAAAAAAAAAAAAAAAAAAAAACTTTAAAAAAAAGATTCAGGACATAATTATGTTCCATATGTACTGTAATAATTGCATACAATAGTTATTTCTGTATCTAAAAGACCTACATGTTACAAGAAACAGGATAAGCAACTAAACTGCTACAAGAATAAGCTTATATTTAGGCAAAAAAGGAAAGTTTTATCCAGTGTACTGACCATGGGTTTGAGTCGACCTGTAATTTCTGATGTGTGTCCTGAAAATGTCCCACTATGGCCATATGAAAAGGTGGCAACCCCAGCCAAAGAGGGTCAGTCACCAACACAACTACGATGACTGCAAATACCTATGACAGAAATACACAGCTTTCATGTAGCAACACTTTATTACATTCAGATGTATTACCGAAGGGATTCAAGGACTAACATGACGTGCATGCTATACAGGAACCACATAACAGTGCCTTAATGAATCAGCCTGCAATTACCATTGTATTAGTCCACAAAAGGATAGGTGTTCAACTAGGGAAGGAACCTTCACGCACATATCGATTATGTATAAAAGTAGTTTCTACACACCTGCATCTGCTATAAACACCCACCAACATCATCCCCACACCCAAACATATTACAATACAAACTGTAATAACATCACAAATCATTCACTCACTGTACGATATCTGCAGAAGCCTTAACATACCTTGTCAGAGACGCACTAACATGGCCCTATGTGAAATAGCTGCTGTTATACAATGGAACAGCTGCTGATGCTACAGGGTTTGTTTGCACTAATCCTGTTTCAGAAGGTTGTGTGTACACCAGGATGTGTTAGCAATTACTGAGTAACAGCACAGTATGCTACACTTGTACACCAAATTAAGATTGTCTGGTGAGCACACTGTAAACCACATAACAGTTCATGCATAGCCATACGGCCTTGAGCTGGCCAAACATCCTTGCCAGACTTAAACATCTGCAGATGTATCAAGTACACACAAACCCTGCATAAGTAGCAATGTTCTGAAATGTAACAGCTGTACTCACATGTAGAACAAAATCATCTAGCCATTACACACAGTCCACGGGAGTCATGAAGCTAATATATCTCTGTGTGTCTCCATATAGCTGTTGAAATATATCATAAACAACACATTCAGGCCGTCTTCCTTGAAAGTAAGGCAAACGGTCAATGCCCAAAAGGAGTACTCAGTTATACATCTCTGATGCCATGGTATCGGCTAATGGAGTAGCTGCACAGCTGATGTGCATCCAGTTAACTACTTTAGAACACCAAATGGTGGGCAGGACACCACATGTTACCGATATGTAACTAGAAAAGGATGGGTTATCTCACATTCAAACCATCAGTACATACCAGTGGAACATTACAAAGAACATTGAAACACAAACTGAAAAGGACTTGATTCAACAGTTAATGACAACTTGGGTTACTAATAAGGTATGTAGAACAGTCATTATGTCTGTGTATTTAGTACCTTTCTGTAGTATTTAAAGTGCACGCAATCCATATAGTGGAAACAGTTATCTTGTAGTGATATATTGTTGAGCATAGTAATGCTTGTAGTATTTGTGTGTTCTGCTGTAGGTCACAAGGCAAACACCGCATACACCACAAGGGATGCTATATAAGGGCTTTGAAGAGAAATACTCCTCACCAGCTGCTGTCAGTGGCAGGGCTGGTCCAACAAGTATGTGCTATAACAGGGGATAGTATATGTTGATATATTGTAACTGTAGCCATATGTATGGGTGTATTACTGAGAATAACATGTCAAAGTTTGGGCCACTGTGCAATTATGATTTG
Organism: Protopterus annectens; assembly: GCF_019279795.1. Lineage (NCBI taxonomy): Eukaryota > Metazoa > Chordata > Ceratodontiformes > Protopteridae > Protopterus > Protopterus annectens. The sequence goes on along the minus strand of NC_056729.1, from coordinate 1,274,981,156 downwards.
CATTGTGGGATATTGTGCAAATAACTGTGTAATGTACAGTATTGTAGGCAGATATGTATTACAAGCTACATAGCATTACTGTTATGTTAGGCAAACATTAGTTATGTCTATTGGCATTTAAAATACACAATAACAGGATACATATGTCTTTTAGTCACCCAACAGTTTATCAGCATGATAGCAAAGTAAAATGGAAGAGCTAGTTATCTATCCATGCACATAAGACATGTAATATGTGCAATGGTAGGTACTAGGCTGTCTTACCAAGGGTATTTATAAGCCTAGCTAAAGTGTGTTGGCTTTCGTCACCCCCATAGGTTGGTTCCCTGTGCCTCTGTCCAGCAGAGCCACTGCAGTGATCCCCGGGGTACATGTCTGTCTCCCATCCACAAGTCAAGATTTTCCTTGAAGAGTGCTAGTGAGGTGCCCTGCCTGATGTACATTGGAATCGTGTTCCAAAGCATGGGGAGTGTCTGGATCAGGAATCTATCCATCCAGCATGTCCCAGTCATCATTGTGGTTAGGTGTATATCCCTAGAGCATGTGGTTCTCAAGGGCCTCTGCTTAGGTGGAGCATATCCAGCAATACAGGGTTGAACATGGGCCTTGTATGTCAAGCAGAGATCACCTGTGAGTATGCGGTATGCAACAGAGTACAGCTGGATTTTCTTAGGTTGGGCTGCATAGGTCATCTGTTTGAGGTCAGTAATCCTTTTGGTGTGGTGCTGTTGTGGTCTTCCAAGCTGTTGCAGTTGTCTTGTAAGGTATATCCCAAATGGGGTGTTGTATCCTTTAATGGGTCTAATAAGTCATGAGTAGAGAGTCACAATGGCCTCCTTTGATCTGGATGCGAACCCATTAGAGATTAGGGGGGCCATGTAGAAGGATATTCTAACCACCTTGTCATTATGGGTATCGAAGGAGAGATTGCTATCTGCTGGGGTTCCCAGATCCCTTATTACCTTTTCTGTATGTAGGGGGCTAGCACCTATGTGGTAGTCCATGGGTAATTAGATATATCCAAAGGTGATGACTATGCACTTTTAGGCATTCAGCTTGAAGCCATGATGTTGACACCAGGTATCTTTCTCAGTGCGACCCTTCCAGAGGGTGTCTGTAACAGCTGGGGAAACAATTATGTCCCTAGTTTGCAGTCATCTGCAAACCTTTTCAGCCAAAGCCCTCCTGTGCTTGTCTGTACATCAGAGAAGTTTATACTGAACATGAGGGGTCCTAGGACTGAGCCCTGGGGGACACCACTTGTAACTGGTATACAGTCAGACCTAGGGTATGCAACTCCCACTGTGTGGGTTCTGACCGTGAGCCACTTTGCAAACCACTACATGACATAAGAGTTATTGTTCAGGCAGATGGGTATGTTGATAACACCAGAAGGAGTAATGGTGTTGAAAGCCTATGAGAGATCTAGGTAGGCTGTGTGGACCTCCTTACCCTCATCTAATGCTTTGGTAACTGTCTCTAAGAAGTTCACCAGGTTTAAGAGGCATGGTCTGCCCTTAACAATACCAAACTGGGAGGGGTCAAAGGTTTGGAGGTAACCAATGTCTTTGTGACAGAGATCCATGATGTGCACCATAACCTTGCAGATCAGGCTATAGGGAAATAGGTCCCATGGTCCATTGTGGCACCACCTTTGTGGAGTGGGATAACTGTTGCTGTGTGCCATTCAGGGGGCACTATGCCCGATGTGAGGCTATTACTGAACATGGTGCGTAGGTGGGGAGCCAGTACATTCTGAAGTTCATGTAAAACGCAGCCTGGGATGTTGTCCAGCCCCATGGATGCTGTGATATTGGCTTTAGAGTGTGCAGCTTTGAGAGGGAGGGGGAAAGGTAGCAGTGAACCTATCTGCCAGGATGTTGCCAATATCAGTTGGTTCTGTAATGTTCATGCCTTTGTGCTGTAACTCAGAGCAGATCTGGTTGTTGACATCGAGATATGTGACATAGCTATAGAATGCTTTGTGGTTGTTGTTGGAATTAGTGGTGGTTTAATTTTCGTAGCTAGCTTTGGAGGATCTTATAACAGTATTGTCCATCTGCATGGGTGTCATGACGTTCACCACGTCTGTCTTAAGAAGCATATAGCTGGCTTTGTAGACATATTATACTGTGGTTCCCTTAATGGGGGTGGGGACGGGATATGGATATTAACGATGTTCAGCTCATGGTCGGATTGGACCAACAAGGAGTTGACTTCACGTGTGGAGCACCAGTCACTCATGTTGGTAATGCCTAGGTCTAGGATATTGTTGCTCCTGGTCGGTGTGTGGATATGTTGATTCAGGGCATTGGTGTTTATGAAGTCCAGCAAGCGTTGAGCTAATGTGTTGGTACATGAGTAGTTTTCCCAGTTAATGGTGGGGTAGATTCAGTGAGACTATGTGATGAGTGTAGTGTGGTGCGAATGTTTACCTTCTCCACATTACTGTCAGGGTCAGGCTTGGTTGGAGAGAGTTTTACCTCCAGTTTGGCTATATGAGTGCATCTCTCACAGGTTGTAGTGTTGGGTGGCAGGTGGAGAGGCTTGTCTGTGTACATGAGGTAATGTGTAAATTGCCTCAAGATGTCCAGATTCATCAGATAGACAGGTGAGAACACTGGCAGTTGACTCTTGGACATGCCTGAATATAGAACTACTTTAATTTAGATAAGTGAGGAAAGTGAGTACAAGAGCTATTTTACTCTAAGCAAGTGGGAAAAGTATGTGCAAAACCTGTTTACCCTTACCTCTAGGTAATGAGGAAGATTGAGTGCTATAGTAATTATTAGCTTATGTAGTGCTTACAAGTTCTGAAGAAGTGCTGAGCATGAATAAGCAATCCAGATAGGGTCTTGGATAACATAAAAACACCCCCCAACAGGTACACAAGCATATATCCATGTACACCACAGGGCCCCTATACTCACAACTATGCAGGTACAAGCTGCACTCAGGCTGCATGGGACCTGTCCACATCACAGGTTGTATCATACACATATGGCAAAATAAGATGCTCTCCACATACACATCATGCAAAACATAGCTCCATGTCAGGTTGTGTACACACTGAATGGTGCACACCAACAGTTATCACAATCCACAAAGGGGGAGACACCACTGATAATGGGAAGTACTGCACTACTACCCTGCTGAGTCTGGTCTGGAAGGCCATGAACCTTGATCAAATAATTGATGTCAGCAGTACAGATGTAGATGGCAGTAAGGTTGATGTCACACTGCATATTATAACCTTGCCAGGTCATAGGACATCATCACCCATACTGTGTACCACCTACACTCGGTATACTAGATGTACATTCCTATGTCACAGGAGTGTTTTATAATGGGACTGCTGGCAGAACCAACACTACAGAAGGTGTCTGAATAATACATGCTCATCACACCAGTATGTCAGGGTTAATGAATGCTATTCCCCCTCATTGTAGTCCATACCTCACAGACAAACAGAAGGTATCTGCCTATTGAAGTATGCGAATGACTATGACCTAGGAGCAATGGCTGACTCAGGAGTGTTGTGGACAACATACAGAAGGGGCTTTGTGGGTGAGGTGTGTGTGACATATGGCCACAATCTGACAGCTGCATATTGCATTGTCACCCCTATGTTAATAACCCTGTACCCATGAACTATCACCTAGGCAGCGGTCAACATAACATAGTGTGTAAGGGATGCAGCTAGGCAGTTGTCTTTCCTGCGATAGCTACATCACCACACCTGTCAGGTAGTCATATGTGGCAACCCTAATAATGACAGGGTGCCATCCATGAATTTAGAGATCATTGTCCAGCCATACACAACACTCAAGTGACCCATATCAGATCACATATTTCCTTTAAGGGGTATTGGCTATGTGCAGATGGCCTACACCAGCCTTCCCATTCCCAATCTCCACTACGTAGCATGATACATACCCTGAATAAATCCATGTCCAACCCAGTGATGTTGAACATGCTACATATACTCATCCTAATCTCGAACACATACTTCATTGACATCCACCTTCCACATGCTGGACAGATCTGTGTCCCATACACTTTACATAGTTCTGCCATCATTAACCCTGTGGATTAGTAATATAGCACTGCTCCACCTGGCCCCACAGACCCACCTGTCGGCTACTGCCAGGTAACCTTTCATCCTAGATTCATACATGGCCCATGGCATATAGCCCACTAGTTGACTTTGACTGTACATGCTATAGTTGATATCCATCCCTGAAAATACCATCTGGCTAGCCAGTGTCCCATGTGTATCACATGTGCAACACAGGTGATACATGGCAGGATGCTGAATTGCTGTACAGTGCCGTGTAGATGTATATGGCAGAACACATACATGCAAAACCTTATGTGAGCAAGTCTGCAGGTCAGAGGTCATGTCTATTAAGGCAGTGTAAGTCCTTATATGTGACATATACACAGCATCAAGGTCGACTGCATTAATGTGGACACATCCATGTGCTGATAGGTAGGAATACCAGTACAGGCAAACAGAAATGCCCACATCAAGACAGCATCCACATGGAGTACGAGCAATGTAATCAGGTGACGCACACACATATATGGTCATATTATCCACTCAACATTGAGTGTCACATGTGTGTGACACAAACACATCAGTGTCATGTAGGTTTGCAAATACAACTATTTAAACATAATAAATGTGATACACATGTATGTTCAGCTGTAGCTCTGTATGTCTCTGTGAGTTACTGTGACCTGTCGCCGTCATTATGTCTTCCAGGTATGCCACGTGCAAGGCTACCCCCTTTTACCCGCTTGGAGGATGAGGCCCTCATCCCATACCTACTCGACAATCATGATATCCTGTTCAGCCATGTGCCACAGGATGCACAGCAGCAGGATGCCTTGTAGATGGAACTTCACAGGAGGGTTAATGATGTTAGTGGTCACAAATGCACATACCAGCAGGTGCACAGACACTGTACAGACCTCATTAGATGGACGAAACAGTGTGCAAATGCACTCGCCAGGGAACAAGGTGTAACAGGTGGTGGACCACCAACCCAGCCCCCACTCACAAGTACCAAGGAGCTACTGGCCAACCTAGGGACACCTGCAGAACCACATGCGCAAGCTTTAGCCGATATTGTGGAGGTGGGTGTCTCTTAACCACTGAGCCTGGAGTTGCCTGGTAAGTCAGTACTGCACCTATAACAACTATATTCCATATAGTTGCATGTGTCACTGTGCAATATGTAATGTAACATCATATACAAGGCATGTATACACACATGCCACATACTATAGTATGCTGCCCTGCATATGCACAGATGTGCATACACCATAGTATAGTCTAATGTACTGGTGTATGTGTTATGCACATTGCACCCTGTAGCCATTATACAGGCATGGATTATGCTCATACTGCTGTGTTACTCCTATGTAGATACCTCTGGCCTTCCGCTGTGACAGCAGCCTGTTGCAGGTGAGACTGTTATTATTTATCAGGAATCATAATGCACAAATCTATTTGCCATTGGCTATTTACAACATGTACACATAATGCATGGTCCTGTCACAATATACAGGTCGAACCTGCAATGCATCACAATGATAACCCATGTGCAGCACTTGCAAACTATGTGAATCATCTCACAGACATGAATCCTCACAAACTGTCATTGCCAGATGCATAGGCAGCTGTGTAAACAATGGTGGAGGTGCTGTTCACTTTAGGGACATGTACTACAGATCAGAATTACACATGTGGTGAATACAAACAGTACTACACAGTGGGTTGGAGTATGGCCAGCCCACAGGATTCACTGGTGTGGATCATAGCCCTGCTATGAATGGCACACAATGTGATGTGCTATCTTGACATGTCCATGACATCTAGTGGCCTGGCTGCAACACTGCCTACCTAACCTGAAAACATATCCCACATACCACCCTTTATCTGTATAACCCTGTCATCAGTGGAGCATATATGTCATATGTGACAACACAGACATGTGAAATAGATGCTCATCACAATAATTTGGCCAACACATGTATACATATGACCATGGAGGATGGCCAGAGACATGGAGCAACACACACAGTAGATGTGATGTGCTTGTGTGTACACCCTGTCGTACAATGGCTACACATGGTCCAACTATGGCCTTTGTATAATGGTCATATTGTAGATGTGGAACATTAGACATCCTATAGGCCTGTGCACATCTTGTGTAGGTGTAACATCAATCCACCACATAAGATGTGTTGAACATCTTGAGGGTGTCACGACATGACAGCAGTCACCTGTACAGCATCCACATCAGCCCACAGATACAGTACATTCCCTTTGCTGGTGTCGGACATCAATGTCATACTTGCTCCTCGTGTGTGTGTGTGTGTGTGTGTGTGTGTGTGGTACACAGATGTCATGTGGGACATGGTGTACCAACGTGCTCACCATGTTTGGCCATAGTTGCCAGGAAGCAGCAATATGGTTGCAGATGTGCAGGGATGTCATCCGTATACCCATCAGTGACCTGTGTCACAACTTCCACATCAGGGTTTAGTGAGTATACACCTCAGTGACATGGGACACATTCCACAGTATATATGTATTGTATCTGAACACAGTCATGGCTATGAACTCTGTCTGTAACTCACAATGTATAGCAATAGAGACGCCTCATGATTCCTTGCAATGGCCATGCACATCAGCTAAATGTGCAGTATAGCTGTAGGGCGGACAGACAACAATGCATTGGGACACCATCCCCCACTGTATATTTGACAGGACACCATTGTGTTAAACATGTATGCATGTCATTGCACACGTCAGTTGATCACATGTCATACTACATCTGATTGTCAAGGTCATATGCCACACATCAGGCAAGTGTACTGTTAACCTGTGCTGGTCTACATTGTATAACACAGGGAAGTATGCTAACTATTACTATGATTGTGTAATTTGCATGCCGTCTGCTATGACACATGCATGCTGTTGTGTGCAACCCAGGGATGATTGATAACTACCATTATTGTCTGCGCTGCATGCCGTCTGCCGTATCACATGCATGTTGCATGCCTTCTGTCATATCACATGCGTGTGTGTCTGTGTGTGTGCGTCTATTGTATAGATTGTAATGTACAGTTCTTGTCTGCCCTCTCAGGTGATGTAGGTGCATTTGCCCTCCTGCAGTACATCTGATGTTAGTGTCCCCACAGACTCTAGCAGTGATGCTGAACATATGATTGAGTCGCAGGCAGAGTTGTCAGGGGCTGAAACTGTGCCATTGGTCGCCATTGCATCTATATCCCCCTCATCCCTGCACACAGATCCCATTCCTGCACATACCCCATCACCAGTGGCCATAGAGGAAGGGCAGTTGGCACATGGTAGCTTGGAACAAGAAAGTGTGAGGGCTATGGAAGGTGTGCCTGCACACCATGGTATCAGCCAAATGATTGGCGGTGCCCCACACAGGCACATGGCCAGTGCTGCTCATAGGAGGACCTCTGGCTAACATGCTCCTGCAAGACAGAGCACAGCAGCTGGTGTCACCAGACACATGTTTCAGGCTGTAATGGAGGCACAGGCATGTGCTGAATGGCACAACAGAGAAGATCAGAGGCTACAGAGGGCTGCTGTCCGTTCTTTAAACAACAACATCCAGGCAATGGTAAATGCTCAACAGCAGATTGCTGAAGCTTTGGATAGACGGTTGGGTGACATAGTTGGAGTCCTTGACCATGGCATGACAATCCGCAAGCGTGAGCTGCCTGTTTGGAATATCTGGTAGGAGTGAGGAGTCAGGCACATGGGCATAGGCCTGCTACATCACCTGTTTCAGGTCTACGTGTATGAGCTACCTCACATGTCCGCTCCCATAGTGGCAGTAGCAGCAGCAGTGCATCTGGTGCTGTGCTGTCCACACCATGACACAGCAGGCCATGTGCACTTGGCCCAGGACAGTCCCAACAGGGACACGGTTCCAGTGGACAAGTGACATCAGACAGTAACCAATCTGCACCTCTGCCTGGTAGTGCCCGTGCAACCCCTGGCAGGCACAGGTCACATGTCTGTGGACAGACACTGTGAACTACAAAACCTTGCCTGTACAGTCTGCAGCTGTCAATAATACCCCTGTGTAGGCGAGACACAAGGCAGAACTGTGTGCATACATACACGCACACACTGGAAACATATGTAGGACACCTCAACACACACATGCATAACATCCACACACGCCCAATTAGATCAAAGGCCCTAACCCACATACATGATGTCATCCAAAGGTGCAGCCTTGGCCTCTGGCAAACATTATCACCCTGTGCATATGATGATGCCTGTGCCACATCCCTGACATCCACACCATCGGTGAAGGGACATGCTCATATGTTCTGATGCACAGGTGAACAGACTAGGAAGGTAAGTGTAGTTTACAATTGTTGAGTACTGTTGACAGGCAGCAGGTATACCATGTACTACAGGTGTATAATGCATTTCGTACTGTTAACAGTATGTGTCTTGTGTAACAACAGTAACTGCATGTTGGTTATGATATTCTGCTGTCCTCCTTCAGGTCTAATTGCATGGATGTCAGTGTTTGCAGTTATTATCCCATATGTCAATGTGGACTACTCAAAGGTATGTATGAATATACCAGCATGCACCGTGTAGCTGCCACATACCAGTGAGAATGTCCCACGTTACAAACACGTCTACCAATCCAAGAGCATGATAGCTGTGTATTAAGCTACTGTGACATCCATAAAGGGTGACATCACAGGTAAAGTTACATGGAGTGGTGAGGTAAGAGAGTAGTCTAGCTGATTACAAGGGTAGAGGGCAGTGGGAAGTGTGATGCCTCATTGGTAATCAGTAATACACATTCCCATGACAGGATGCCAACACACAACTGCACCCACACACTCATGTATTGACACACATGTATTCAGTTACACTGTAACACATCCATACTCTCACGGATTCACAAACACAGTAACCCACACTCGTACACAGTTGCTACTGGTGAGATGAGGACCCCTGCCTATGCGCAAATCATGATTACAGTACTGTGCACTTACATAACATGCCAGAGAGAATACACATGTACAGGTAGTCAACATGGCCTAAGATGGGGACATCAACGCGGATAGTAGAACGCATCACCTGGATGGGGGGAGGTGTCTTATCAGTTCAGTATGGTAACATACATCCTCACCCCAGGGACCAGTCAGCCCTAAATACACACACTGTGGCATTCAGTATTGAATACACCTATGCCACACACATACAGATACCTCACATGTGTGAGATTCATGCCCCTGCCTATGTCCTGCTTTCTACATTGCAGTCTGTACAGATGTGTACACTAATGTACAGGAGAGTGAGTAACAATTGAGATGTATTCCCCACAATACGTGACATATATGGACACACACTCAACCACACATGCCAGTACTATGAATCTCAGACCTGCCTAGCTCATGTTATGTATGACAGACGTACAGCAGTATTGCACGCATTACAAACTGTACTGATGCTTCCTGTGGCAACAGTGCTGATATATGCACACAGGGCTTCTTAACTATTAACAGGTGTCAAGTGATTTACCTTCGCTGATGCTTCCTGTAGCAACAGTGCTAATATATGCACACGGGACGTTTTAACTATTAACAGGTGTCACGTGATTTACCTTTGCTGTCACCCTGACCGCTGTCTAAGTTGTGTGTTATGTCCTTCAATTAACAAAACCATTGCTTACCAGTTACACAGGTTATTGTAGGACCGCTTGTGACACACCTGTGAGCTGTCCACAGCAAACATCCATCTGCAAAGATGCCCCACCACTTATTTTTTTCCACACATCTGTTCATACCTGAGGTACATTTTTCTTTACATTCAGCATATCACCATATACAGTTGGCAATGTTGAGGCTGCATTGCAACTGCATGATGTACTAGGATACATGTCACATGCATACATCAGCAGCTGCACACGCATGTTATCTGAATGCACAACACTATGTGTACAGGTGTGTAGGTCCTACAATCCTGACATTTGGACATGTTTGTAGGCATTGCAATTGGTGGACATGTGTAATGACATACATGACACATGGACTGTTGTATGATATGATGGGTGTAATGGATGACAGGTACAGAGGGAATGTTACCTCTATCAACACTGATATCACACCTAATGTACTGTTAGCATTCAGCAGCCATGGACCTACATTCCATGTGCATGTGTGTAATGGCTGTAGCCATCTGTTTGCACAAAGGACAACAACAACTATGCTATTTACATGTATGTTGTGTGTGTGTGTGTGTGTGTGTGTGTGTGTGTGTGTGTGTGTGTGTGTGTGTGGATGGCATGTACATACCCAGGGCAGGTACATGTATGTCATATCCATGCATGAGGGTGTGTACTGGTGTACAGCAATAGTCATCTGATAATGGTGGAAAGTACTGAGGGCCCCTGGTATGTATACAGCTGACCTGGTTACAGACAGTGGTATTACTGCATTGCATAACACATGATGCAACTATGTCAGTACATGTGTTCTCTCTACAGTTGATGTAGAGCTTGGTACAGTACACAGGTCAAGGGTCACATGGTGGTGTACTCTTCTATGTCATACAACATGTATGGATGCATGTTGGTGGTCCGAGGGCATGGTGGTGTCTGAGGTTTACATCCTAGAATGTGGCATGTGACACTGTGTCCTGCACATGACTCATCTGTGATGCCTTTCATGGGGGGACAGGTCAGTACATGTGAGTGGCCTTTATGTATGTGGGGACACCACCTGGAGTGTTCTGTACCTGTGTTATGACCCACATGTCTGGTTCTGAGGTATATGGTGGTAGTGCTAGGTTCTGAGGTATATGATGGTAGTGCTATTGTGCACTACAGAGCCATCAGCCAGGTGTTCCTCACTGCACAGATGTCAGTACTCTCCATTGTTGGATCTGCAGTGACCAGCTGTGAATATGGTCGCTACACATCTAGCACTGGTTAGCATAAGAAAACAATGCAGTTGTCCTGTAGGTGTATGGGAGTTAACCTGTGTTTCGGATATTTGCCTGGGAATGGCACTGCGTGGGTGGATGCGACTTGGGTAATATCCCCACTCCCTTGAATTATGGATGCATGTGATATGTGACAAATGCCTGCCTACTGTCAGCCATGTCATTCCAGAATGACAGCAGATGTTGTGTAAAAGACCGGTGTCAAATAGATGTAGAGCAGCGTTCCTGCTAACAATGACAACTACTAACACTAGAGCCCATTACAATGTGTTCTTTATGTCTACCTGTAATAGCATGGCCACTGTGGCCTTCCGTGTTTAGCATCAGAGTGCATCCCAGTCATCCTTGTGCTACTAGGAGTATGAGCATGCCCAGTTTATCCTTGTGTAGATGGACACATAGTGCATTCCAAACAGTCCAGTGCTACTAAGTGTGTGAGCATGCCCAGTGACATCTTGTGTCAGTTATGTGCCTCTGTGTATGGGCATGGCCATTGTAACCCTGTATAGTGGTAGTAGTCGTCCATTTCACAGATGGGTATACTCCAGGTCAGGATGGATTCCTACTTTAAACACACAGATTCACAAGTATGTACATCTTCAATGCCAGCATCCCTGTTGATGTCCGCATTCCCAGAAGGTTATAATGACAGCCTTGAAATGTGTAGTCTGTGTGGCGCGATTCATAATTATGTAGTATTGTAATAGTAATCTGTAAATAGGCAGGTGTTCCGTTCCCACCACTGCCGTGTGTGTGTATATGTATATCCCCATTTGCCAGAGGATTGTAAATTGCTTTTAGAATGCTCACATTCCATACATTTTTTATACCCACCTTTAGCAAGGCTGATGATGTCACCCATCTACAAATATACCTCTGCGTAATGCTGTAGCGTAAAAAGTAGTTAGGTTGGTGTTCTAGTCCCACACTTGCCATGTGTGTGCATGTGTGTGTGTGTGCATGTGTGTGTGCGTGTGTGTGTGTGTGTGTGTGTGTGTGTGTGTGTGTGTGTGTGTGTGTGTGTGTGTGTGTGTGTGTGTGTGTGTGTGTGTGTGTGTGTGTGTGTGTGTGTGTGTGTGTGTGTGTGTGTGTGTGTGTGTGTGTGTGTGTGTCCATTTGCCTGAGGACTGAGTAATGCTTTTAGACTGCTCACACTCCATACATTTCTTATACCCACCTTTAGCAAGGCTGATGATGTCACCCATCTACAAATACACCTCTGGGAGTGCTGTGTCCCAGTAATCTCAGTAGCACGTTCTTTAACTGCGTAATGCTGTAGTGTAATAAAGTAGTTAGGTCAGTGTTCTAGTCCCACATTTGCCGTGTGTGTGTGTGTGTGTGTGTGTGTGTGTGTGTGTGTGTGTGTGTGTGTGTGTGTGTGTGTCCATTTGCCTGAGGACTGAGTAATGCTTTTAGACTGCTCACACTCCATACATTTCTTATACCCACCGTTAGCAAGGCCGATGATGTCACCCATCTACAAATACACCTCTGGGAGTGCTGTGTCCCAGTAATCTCGGTAGCACGTTCTGTAACTGCGTAATGCTGTAGTGTAATAAAGTAGTTAGGGTGGTGTTCTATTCCCAGACTTGCCGTGTGTGTGTGTGTGTGTGTGTGTGTGTGTGTGTGTGTGTGTGTGTGTGTGTGTGTGTGTGTGTGTGTGTCCCCGTTTGCCTGAGGACTGAGGAGTGCTTTTAGACTGCTCACACTCCATACATTTCTTATACCCACCGTTAGCAAGGCCGATGATGTCACCCATCTAAAAATACACCTCTGGGAGTGCTGCGTCCCAGTATTCTAGGTAGCAAATTCTGTAACTGCGTAGTGCTGTAGTGTAGTAAAATAGTTAGGTCGGTGTTCTAATCCCAGGCATGCCAAGTGTGTGTGTGTGTGTGTGTGTGTGTGTGTGTGTGTGTGTGTGTGTGTGTGTGTGTGTGTGTGTGTGTGTGTGTGTGTGTGTGTGTGTGTGTGTGTGTGTGTGTGTATGTGTGTGTGTGTGAGTGTGTGGGTCTGCCTGCATGAGACAAGTACAGTGCTTTGTAGTATTCATCGTAGCGCATACCCTAAACGCATGTTGCTGCAGTGTGATATGGTAGGGGTTTGTATACAGGACATGGCAAATGTGTGTCTGTCAGAGCCTGTGTAGAGGTGGCCATGATTGTCTTACCATTGGACATGTTTGGGAGCGGGTTTTGTAGTTTTCCTATATGGTATCCATCTTATGACACATTGGCCACCTCACGAGGAGTGCAGCTGTCAGTCAGCCATGGCACTGTGTTGGCAAGCCATACCCATACATCTGACAAAAGGCCTGGTGAACTAAGTATGCAGTCAGGAGTACAGCTGTCAGTCAGCCACAGCACTTTGTTGGCAAGCCATACCCATACATCTGGCAAAAGGCCTGGTAAACTAAGTATGCATCCCTGCTAATACCCGGTATATGTCCTGCACCCATGTCCCATGCACAAACAACCTTGTTTAGGATATCCAACTATGTTGCTAGTAACATGCAAATTGAGGACAGATAGTAGGCATGGTGTGAATGTAGTGGCCTTCAGAGGACATGGCACCCTGTACAGCGGTACAATAGGCACATATATGTGGACATTGTGCCTTCCCTATGTTCCACACTGAATGTCTGCAACATATGTGGTGCCATCAAATGTGATCCACTAAGGCCAGCAATGCTGTACACATGTACCCTGTATGGACCCATGCCACTGACACCATGGAATACCTGTATCATACTATCCATGCAGGTGCAGGGCCGACCTGGTCACTATAAGCAGGTTTCGCCACACCAGGCCAGTATTGGCATATCGGGGTATAACAGGCTGTGTACTCTACATGTGTCTGCCAAATCAGGTACACCTGTACATGTCACTGTACAGTACTGTGGGACATGCACACCACAGGCAATGTCCATGTGAAGGACTAGCAAACACAGACATGGCATGCATTGCAAAGCTACGGCCCTACACATTGGTAACCAGGATGTCAGGCCAGATAATGCAGTACCCATCTGTGTGGGGCATTGCAGACACTACACCCCTGCACTGCACACCATTGTCGGGTGATGCGGTGGCAAGGATTACCCCTCACCCAGCCTTGTACATCCATCTTGCACAGCCAAACACTACACACCCATGGAGCAATGCATACCTGCATGCCAGTACTGGCACCCTGTATCTGTGTGTGGGTTGTGATGCTCCCAACTACAGTCACTCCCAGTATAAACCTTGTTGGCATACCAACAGTTGTCAATCACTTTCACATGCCCTAGCCCATAGAACCTCCAGATATCCCCTGTGGTGCATGTGGTCCTGTGCATTACTGCAGTGTGGCAAACTAAGTAGTTACGTTGTGTATTTGTCACCCTGGAAAAGGTGTTAATGCGTGTCCATTAGAGAGTGTGGTTGTGGTGACAATGGCACCCATTCATGTGGACTGACATGTGTGCCACACCTAATGTGTGTCTACTATATCTGTTGCAGATGGCACACACTCACCTACACACATGTTCTTACAGCACAGCAACATGTCGCCTGTGTGGCACATGTAGTAACATCATGCACATGTAATAGTAATGAGTAGTCTGGAGTTTGCCCCTGTACTATTCGGCATGTGGCAAATGATCCTTATAGTTAAGTCTTCAAGTCCTTCCCTGGTGTACATTGCCTGTCCTGCCCACACACTCTCTGGTGGATGTGAAGGTGTACACCTGCACAGCAGCATGTGTATTGTAAGAGATGGAAATGGTCAGGTGATGGCCTCTGCACCTATTGCAGTTCTCCTCTAGCTGATTGCGTGTGGTACAGCTGTGATGGTGTTCCCATAGCCATCGGCAAGATAAACACAGTACACTATCTAGGGAAACATGTTATTATCTGGCCATGACAGTCACTGTGAGTGGTACCTGGATGTAGTGTTCTGACATGACATCACAGATGATATCTGGATGTACCTCAATCATTTTCCACAGTGGGAAATAACCTAAAGACAGGAGGGTGATGTGCCACACATGACTACAGCATGTAAGTGTAGCTATGCTGCATTGAGGCTACTGCCTGTTTAACGTGTGTGGTAATGGCTATTCTACATTTATAATACAGACATGACAGTACTCTGTTGATGAGCGACCCACATCTGTAAGGCCATCTGTGAACTGGTCAGTGTGTGCAACCATTTGTTTCCTGTGTTACACACTGAACACAAATCTGTGCACAGCAGAAGCATGGTGTGAGGAATGCAGACAGTACATGATGATAGAGATGTGTTACTGCCATCGCATCCCTGACTGGACATGTGTCACATGAGACAGTGGTATGACTAACACTGTGTGGGATTCCCAGTGACAAGCCAATGATGGACAACTGTTCATATCTGTGGTTACACGTCTACTACACATTGTACAGTTAGCATGCTGTATATATGCATGTGTTGTGCTCTCTCTGCAAATGTATATCATCTGTTGTGTTGGGTTGTTAGCGATATCTATGCATACTGTTGTAGGTAATCCTGCATGCTGTTGTCTATCACTAAGACATATGTGGGTTTGAAACGCAACACCATAGGCTGAATAGGTTGGGAGGTCCCGGCAGTACCTCCAGTCCCACTTCAGCTGACCATGGCAACAGGCACTATCACATCTGGGACCCAGCCATAGACATCACCCTCTGTTGGATCTGCACCACCTTCTGGTTGTACCACCACTGAGGATGGAGCATGTCTCCTTTGGAAGCGGGACCAGACAGGTACATATCTGCTGTTGTGTAGTCCCGGACATGTTGCGTCAGTGGCCTCCTAAGGGGTTATGAAGCCAGATATGCCATTTCAAGGGTGGAGTGTCACATTTACAGGATGATGCTGCCCCTCCTGGACAGCCCCCAGCACTACCTCCTTTGCAGCTGTGTAGGTTCAGAGGCAGTTGCCCATGGCTGGGGACCACCGTCCCACTGTTCCCCGTCCAGGGTGTATCCTCCCCACATGTGTCATATACCAACCCTGTATGCTGTCTTTTCTGTGATCCTATCTATCCTCCACGGCCTATACCTACACTCCTTCCCCAACATCTGACCTCACGTACGGACACATAAGGCCATTCAGCTCATAGGACACCATCTGCCCTATACATAGCTGTCCATTGCACACACGTGCCCACTGGACACATGAAACCCTTGTAATATGCATCATAACATACTACTGTTATCCTCACACCTGTCCCTCAGTGACACGATCCTGGTATGCACATCACTCCTACATGGTCCAGGTACACGTGAGGAGGATGACCCCATTGTACACAAAACACTACCGGTCCCTCTATGGGTACCCCATTTACCTTTATCATGATGATGATGTTGCACACAGCACCTTGCAAGAGTACTGTTCACACATAATGATTGAACAGATACTGTTGTGTTAATGTACATTACATGCACAGAGTGATGTATACGGCCAATGTACAACTATTTGTGTGTATGACTGACACATCTCTTTTTGAGGGAATCTTGTGATCACATAGAGCAACACCACTACATAATACAGGCGTCGCTGGTGTTTCCTGTTTCATTCATTTGTAATACTTTGTTGCCACATGGTATGTTCCTGATACATCTCTATATATGTATGTACCTATATGCTGGACATAAAAACTCACATGTACTTCTAATGATGGGATGCATTCCAATACTGTAGAATGACTGTGCTGTATGATATGTTTGCCATACTGTACGTTGTCCGTATATCTGCCATGGTGTATTGGTAATACACATTAGCTGTGTGCGCAGGTTCCAACCCTTGCAAAGGACGTTTAGTTGGTTGCAGGGCAGAACAAGTCCATTGGATACAGAGGGAGTAAGGCACATTAAAGCAGTTGGGAGTGGGTGTGCGTGGGTTTGCACAGTGTTAGGCACTGCTGACCTCTGGTTACAGCCTCTTATGCTCAGTTAGCCTCTACATTGCTTAACCAGTACAATACTCGCATACTGGTAGCCAAACACGCTTACACCCGCTCGCTCCCGCACTTGCAAATGCACCGACATTGGTGCTTGCATCTGTCACTCATACGCCAGGGTGTGAGTGAGAACCACAATATTACCTTGTGATGCCTATTACATCGAACTACATCACTACAGTATTGGGATTGGCTGCCCATTAGGCGACGGTATTGTTTTCGACTGTACGGAATCAGTGGTTTGTCCAGTGACACAATCATATTTGTGTGTACCTCATACAATGTGCTCCCACCTTGTGATGCCTATTACATCGGACTACATGAATACAGTATCGGGAATGGCTGCCTATTAGGCAATGGCATGTTTGACTGTATGGAATCAGCGGCCTGTCCAGTGAATCATTCACATTTGTGTGTTCCTCTTACAATCTGCTCCCACCTTGTGATGCCTATCATATCGGACTACATGACTACAGTCATAACCGGCCTTAGGCATAGGCCAACTAATCGGCTACCTAGGGCGCCGCTTTAGTGGGGGCACTTTACCAGTATTTATTTGGTGCAGGTAGACCAGGATGGGGGCACTAGGGGGTGTGGTGGGGGTGCCATTGCGCCCTTTGCCTAGGGCACCAGTTGACCTAAGGCTGCTCCTGACTACAGCATCGGGAATGGCTGCCCATTAGGCACGGCATGGCATTCGACTGTATGGAATCAGTGGCCTGTCCAGTGAATTAATCATATTTGTGTGTTCCACATACACTCTGCTCCCATCTGACTGATACATGGGAACTGAGACTCTGCAATGCAGACAAGTAGTTGGGTTGAGGGAGCCACATCCGTCGGCCGAGTCATGCTACCACATACCTATTATAGGTTTGCCACCTTTTCAATTGGCCAAGGTGGAACTTTAGGGTTATCACCTGTCCCATTTTGCGAGGGACACTGTGAAAATAATCAAGACATAGCAAATGTCCAGATTACAGGACATTATTATATTCTACATTTCAATAATAATTGCATAAAACAGTTATTTTATATATGAAACTTCTATATGTTATGTGAAGAGGAATAACAAATTCAAATGTAACTAGATTAAGCTTTTATTTGTGCAAATAAGTATAATCCTGTACTATGCATGGCTGTAGGTATGTTTTGTCCTGCAAAGTCTGACATTTCTACAGAACATGTCCCACTTTGGCCATTTGGAAAGGTGGCAACCCTATAGGACCTGTATGTAGAGACATCAGACTTTGCAGGACAACACATACCCACAGCCAGTAGAAAGGGGAGTACATCAGTGTTTTGCCTAAATAAAAGGTTACTCTTGTAGCATTATAGTTGCTTATACTGTTACTTATAACATTTAGGTGTTTCAGGTGAACATAATTGTTTTATGCAGCTACTACAGACAATATAGGTAATCTTTCCCCTAAATCACAGGACATTTGCCATAATTACAGTTATTTTGCAGGACACAACTGCCCAAAGGGGAGTGTCCCTCGTAAAGGTGGACAGGTGGTAACCCCAACCCTATTATTCTATCAACTTTCTAAGGTAGTTTGCGGAACATGCACTTTCTCTCACTAACAGACCTCTCATATGAATGGGGAAGAATGAACATTGAATCAGGGACACTGCATAATGACCTCAGGGACACATTTATAAGGTTGGTGCTATTAACCTGACACATTGATGGACACAGAGCACATTTGTATTCATACACATTGTCTGAGGTACATGCTGTTTATGACTCTTACATGTTGTCATTATTCAATACATGTATTCCGCCACCTTTCCTCCTAATATCACTAGTTCCTGGAGGGTTTAGTTGGGACGATGTTAGATTTTGATTCGTAATCACTGACGTCCCTGGTAATCGGGGACAGTTCAATGATATGGTCCCTATGTGTTCCTCCAATGGTTTATGGACTGTCCAGTAGATGTGCTCTTAAGTTTTGGGAGGTATGGTCATCTGGTATACCCACATCGGAATATTACTTACAGCCACGGGGTGGTCCTAATACATGTCTGCCAGCCAACACCTGCACGCCTAGCCCCATAATCACATACCCATAGTTCCCCTACCTGCCACTACTCTACAGCAATCATCCTTACTGTGGGCGCAGGTCAGCACAGGTGGGATATGAACACACCCCTAAACACTGCCCACTCTCCCCGTGTTGGGACACATGTCGTATGTTGTGTCAATCCATGTCTTATCAGGCTTACACAACCTACTGTTCCGTGTACAGCTACATCCTGGTCGTAATAGTGTTTACTCCCATTGGCTGGAAGGACAAAATGTTGTATTTACCTTTATTGCGTGCCTGTATGTCTCACTGGCCTAGCTGGTGGGGGGGTGGGTGGGAGGTAGATGTTTGTTGATTGGACCCCCCACCAACATATGCCCAGTCTAAACATATGTTACCCACAACTGCTGTAACATAACCTAGGTATATACATATGTATATTTACTATAACATATATATATATATATATATATATATATATATATATATATATATATATATATATTTACATTAATATATATATATATATTTACATTAATATATACAGATATATCTGCATATGTATTCATACATGTATATTCATATATTGCTGTTTTATATATATATATATATATATATATATATATATATATATATATATATGTATATATATATATATATTTGTGTACGTGTATGTATATATGTATACCCACGCAGGTGCACTCGCCTATGCTTACTGTGCATTACATCATATGTTTACTACCACTTATTTGTGCTTAGTTGTGCCTTATTCATTATGACAATACCACTTTGATTAAAAGGATCTAGTTAATAGTCCCATGCGATACACACATTCACCTTTACATGTTTAAATGTTGGCTTTACAGCAGAGCAACATTCATTCCACAAGGAAAATGATATGTGCTATTGTCAAACTTAAACCATGAATGTCTTTTTGTTAGGCGGATGCTCTAACTGCTACAGTATTTGTGTTCTGCTTCATTTATATGTATACCCATGGTTCATAGCTACCCGAACACATGCCTCATCACTTCACTTACACAGCAGGCATCCATTTTCCTGTTGGGAAAACCGCACTACTACACATGCACCATTCCCTGTTCCCTACTGCTCTGGACCCGTGTCACATTTTGACTCACTCCAAGGGTATTCAGACCTCCAAACCTATAGTCCTGGCACATACGTGTGTTCAATTGTCAGGGTGCTTATATGGTCATCTGGGTTTAGGCTTCTCTGACTGGGGACCGGGACTGCACTGTACCTAGTTGAAAGTCAGACATAGCACGGGGACATAATTCGTTCCACTTTTACTGCCCTACGTGTGGTTGGGGATGCAGATGTGTGCTCACCTATTACCATCCTGATATATAACAGTACTAACTATTATGGGGATTTCCGCTGCCGTTTCCATTCGCATTAGTTATGAATGCTATATTGTGACCATGTTCATTCTTCATATCTATATATATATATATATATATATATATATATATATATATATCTATATATCTATATATATGTGTATATACCGGTCTGTACATACACATGCAAATACACCTACATGCTTATTTACATTTCCCATACCGTTGAATCACTGCCACTTACCGTCACGCATACACGCTTGCATACCCGCTTACGTCTAATGTTCCCACCTTTTCAAATTGCCAACGTGGGGCATTTTCAGGACACACATCAGATTTTACAGGCCGACACATACCCATGGTCAGTACAAAGGTTAGAACTTTACTTATTTGCCTAAATGAAAGCTTATTCTTGTAGCGGTTTAGTTCCTTAATCTGTTTCTTGTAACATTTAAGTATGTTACATAAAGAAATAACTGTTTTATTTAACGGTTACATCAAATATGAGACATAAGTATTTCCTACAGTCACAGGACATTTGCCATTGTACTATATTTGGTCTGGACACAACTGCCCAAAAAGGGACTGTCCCTCGCAAGGTGGGACAGGTGGTAAACCTACTTATGTCTGCTTTAAAGCACCTTAAGCACCCTATATCCGACTGCCACTATGCGAATGTGTAAGGTATATATTCCCGATAATGCACGTGGGGAGATGTGCATCACGGTCAGGTATTTAATCCCGGGTTGTAGGTTTTGCAGGACCGGCTGGAGGATGAGCAGTCTTGTGGACAACTACTGCTCATACAACTTGTGTCCAGATGTATACAGGACTGGAAATCGTGTCGTGACACCAAGTCTAATGTTTAAAACAGATACTTATCCCATGAGGGATATCCAAAAATTGTGGGGACCGATGACCTTCTTTGCTTTATGGCAATAGGGTAGGGTTATACATGCAAGGGATGCATAGTTTGCTATCCTGAGACTACCTAGGGTGAGACTGCCTACTAGATATGGGTAGGTTTCACTATGTCCAGAAATGGGTGCGCCTATCTAGCAGCCCGAGTATGGGTGTTTTTGGTGGACATTCAGGATGGGGGTGGTGGTTTTGCTGTGAAGGGGATGATGGGTATTCAAATATGTATCCAGGTGTGTTGGGGTTGGATGGCTCAGTTGAGGCCAGACCATTATGTGAGTATGTGCTGCTAACATTTCTGTACATGTGTATTGCACTTTTTAATGTTCACATGTTTGTGGGATTGTATTGCGGATGTGAATATTTGTTCTTTGGTTATCTTCCTGATTCACCCACTGCTCCCTCGTAGACCTCCAGTTCACCTATTGTGCATTAAACCAGTCTCCCCTTGGCAAATTATTACATTACCCATCACCCCCCATCCCCATATTTTATAAACACCATCCATTCCTTCTCTAGTTGATGGCCCATGGCACAGTCAACAGAACACACTGCGTACACTACATATCTCTGGGACCAATATGGTTGTGAGGACTACCCTAGAATTTCTGATCATCCACATGCTGTACTTCACACACATAGGTACACGCAAATACTTATCTTTCATGACATGGTAGGTAGACCCGGGAAAGACCCGGGTAACACCTGTACATCTATGGGCCATCCTGACAAGGACAACTTGGACCGTGAATAGGCAGATATTGGGCGAATTCTCTGACCATTGGTAGGATTGCCACCTTTTCATATGACCTGGATGGGACATTTTTGGTACACACATCAGAGTACACAGGCCAACACATACCCATGGTCATTACAAAGGATAGTATTTTAGTTTTATGCCTAAATATAACCTTTTATTGTTGTAGCAGTGAAGTTGCTTATTCTTTTTCATTTACTTGCTTATTCTGTTTTTTGTAACATTTAGGTATTTTATATATGGAAATAAGTATTGTATGGGACTATTACATAAAATATGGGACATAATAATGTCCTACTATCGCAGGACATTTGACATTTATAATGGTTTTGGTATGGACACACCTGCCTAAAGGGGGACTGTCCCTCATAATGTAGAACAGGTGGTAACCCTAACTATTGAGCTAGGCTTAGCAATTGGCGGCACGCTAACATGATGTGTTTCGCTTCCACTTGGTATAACTAGTGACACTACAATGGAATACGGGCACAGGGTTTTAAATATCATTTGTTCGAGGGACGGGGACTCAATATTCAGCTACGTGCCTTTATGTTTACTTTTTATTGTTGTATTTGCAAAAATGTCTTGTATGCTTTGCATACATTTCAGTATCCACGGACACTGACAGGAGTGATTACTATTAGAGGCAGGCTGTACTAGTCAGCATTTTAGGTTGCGCGTATGCAGCCGACATGTTCACGCCTCCATGCAGTGATTGGACATGCCCCCTGCACTCGTACACATTTCCTATGCAAGTAGCCATTACGGCAGCATGCCTTCATTAATATGCATGTGGGGCTGCTGCGCCATCTCTACACTGCATAGTCGGCACAAGGCTAACGCCTTCCTTAAGCCGAGCTTCAAGAATCCCAGGGATAACTTCAGATGAAATAGTGAAGCATGTTTTTAACTATTGTTATGCTTTACTTCAGTGTAGTTGTTCTTGCTCTGGTATTTATGACTGTTCTTGCAGGTAAATGAAATGTACCACAAAAACACAGTCTCAGTTACAACCTAGTTACATAAAATGAAATCTAACATGCCTATGCTCTAAATAATTAATATGTGTGCTTCATCTTACAAAATATATAATTGATACTTCTGGTAATAAATTATGAAATACTAAGTAGCAAATAATCAAAACAAGACCGGCAGAGTCATATCACCTGTTGTAAAGGACTCAGATGTAAAGTAACAAGGCAATAAGAGGGGTAACCACTCATAAGGAATAAGGGATAATAAGCTTACACATTTGCTAGAGGTTTCTTTGCCAAGGTGATGTTTGACTGTTCACTTTAGTTTTCCAAAGTCGTGTACTACCTTGATGTTAAATGGGAGAAAATGCCACATATATGAAATTAATATTGCAGAGTATGGGGGAGAATCCAGACAGAGGGTAATACAGAGTACTACAGTCTTTGTTGGCTTAAAAACTCTATATACTGATCTTTTGCTGTCTAAACTAAATCTTGCATCAAACTATAGTTTAAGCTTAGCAGTGGCAGTTACGGGAAAGCACTTAAATTTGGCTAAAAATACTTAATGGGGGAATTTAATAAAGCCTACATGGGCTTTTTTTCCATGTAGGCATTGTGGCACACTGCTTAAATGAAAGTAAGCAGATTTGTGATCCAGTAAGCAGAGCTGGGAGGCGTGCATGCACATGCCAGCACAAAAGTATCTGTAGCATGCAAATCATTTCATAAGTAGGTGAATTGCATGCAAATGAGTGAGGTAGAGTGGTCCAGCAAGTGGATAGGAAGTCCTGCAGGCCCTGTGTTGGTGTCCATAGTGTACACAGAAAAGTTCTTTGTACAGGATTTTAAACAGACCACATGGGCTGCAAAAGTGTAGTTCAATGGGCAGAAATAGCACAGAACACACACATATGTGCAAAAGTATTCACAATGTGTCCAAAACCATATGGGAAATAATTTAGAATAATTTTATTTTTTAATGATGTGGGTACGTTTGTGTGGCACGCCGCAGTGTGCAAACATGCTGTTATAAAAAAATAAAAAACAAAAAAAAAACAAATGTATTAGTATGTGACAGTGATGTATTATAGGACCCTACATGGAGTATCTACAATGGTGGAATGGTGCTGTTGCTAATGAGGCAGGGCCTGGAACCATGTAGTTTACGGGCTGTGTACATGGATCCCTATGCAAATGAGGTGGGGGTTAATGAATAGCACAAATGGGTATCCTTGTCCGCAGATCCCATTTCATAGGCACAGAACCATGTTGGTGTCCAGACAAGAGGTCACTGACATCAGGGGGGGGGGGTCTCTCAGGATTTGTAAGCTAATTAGACTGAGCAATGTCTCTTTGCATAGTGCACCATTGTGCTTAGCAGGGGGTGTGTACACTGACTGCTAAACTTTGGTTATCTTCAGGGCACGTGTTTCAGCGTATTTGTACTGTGCACCACAATGGAGAGCATGACCTTTCATGCGGGCGTGTGCAGTGACTGGGGAACATTGTTTACCTTCACAGAGCATGTTTGCACAGTGCACTGCAGTGCTGAGTGAGGAAGTCTGCCCAAAAAAAAAAAAATGGTTGAGAAAACCAATGTTATATTAATTGCTGATGACCACTGTTCCAATTAAACTAGGCCATTAACAGTCCGTAATGATGTACTTGGCAGGTGGAATGCATCATAGGTAGCCAATAACACAAACTGCACCTACAACAGAGCACTATAAAGGTTGCATAAACTCTCCAATCTGATTTCACCCCCATACTCTACACCAGTGGATTACAAACTTGGGATTTTTAACTGAAGGAATGCTAGAGGCTGCTGCAGGTCTGCTACATCTGTATGTGCTAGATGCTGAGGTCAATGTTGCTGCTGACAATAGGCCAAGGCTGAGAAGGAGAAGAGTTTTCAAACCCAGGGTAACCTTCCAGGGCTACATGAGCTGGAGATTGTAGAGCGCTACAGGGTGGACAAGAACATGCTACAAGAACTCACTGAGCTCTGCCTCCCTCAACTCAGACCCAGAGCCAACAGAGGGGAACCCATCCCATTGGAAACAAAGGTAAGTGTAGCTCTTAGGGTACTAGCTACAGATACTTTCCAAAAACCAACTGGGGTCATGATCTGGGTCTCACAGGCATCAGCATCCAGGGTACTCCACTAGTTCCTGGATTCCATGTTATCACATGCCAGGGAGGACATTTATTTTCCCCACACACCTGAGTTAAGGGCCAGCAGTATCCAACACTTCTACTGTGTAGCACATTATCCTGAGGTACTGGGTGCCATACATTGCACTCATGTACAAGTCACCCACCCAGTGAGGAGAGTAGAATCTACATCAACCGCAAAGGGTATCAATCCATCAACTGCCAGGTCATGTGTAATGCCCAGGGCGTTATCATAAATGTATGTGCTGGCAGCCCTGGCAGTTATCATGACTCCCATATCTGGCATGCCTCAGAGCTGTACCAGATGCTTGCTATGGGGGACATCCATTGCCGTTTACTGGGGGATGTTGGCTATGCACTGGAACCATGGATGATAACACCCATCAGAAATGCACACACACCCATGGAAGAACACCATGCTGAGGCACATGCAAAAACCAGGAAGATCATAGACCATGTGTTTGGGCTGCTGAAGTCACAATTCCGATGCCTTGATAAATCTGCTAGAGCCCTGCAGTACTCTCCAGTCACATGTGCTCACATGTTCACAGTATGTTCTATGCTACACAATATGAACCTGTGGAAACAGCTGCAGCAGGATCAGCAAGGGGAAGGTTTACACACACACCCACAAGTTCCTAGGTCCCCACAGCCACACCCACAGAGGTACTTGGAGGAAGAACCCCCTGAAGATGTCCATTGTAAGCAGATGTAGGTTTGCCCAATATGCCCTGGCCTAGGCTAAGAGACAATGCATAGCACATGCACTGACACCCTATTGACCTAGGGACTGACACCTTATTCAGACTCACCATACATATAGTACAAATGATACCACCCAGCCCACACAACCTGTACCTAACCATGTATTGGCTGTGTACTGCATGCATCACACAGAGTCAGCCTCAAACTACAGGTCTGTCAACTGCTGCATTCACAAGGTAATTCACTCACCTATATACCACTTTTAAGGGGTACTAGAATATGGTAACATATGTATGGACCTGCCAAATATATGCAAGGAAATATAGTGGACTACTGGGATAGTTGGACAGATCTAACAGGCACTTGAGACAAAAGGCACTCTATTCAATAGTATGTGCTCCATAATATGCACTAGGCCCCATGGCTGGAAAATCCACTACATTATTCAAGGGAGATGGCAAACAGTGGGGTCAAAGGACAGTCACACAACTGTCTATGCCAGTAGAGCATGGGCTGTTCGTCCCCCACCCCAACACATCAGTGTTCCCATACAACTGCTGTAACAGTAAGTCTGCAATGATATATCAGCAGACCAGCCAATTCCAGCTCTGTGACATAGATCCTGGCCACATATTATATGTCTCACGTAATACAGAAGTGACAATGTATGTCTTTATATTGTTGACTGTGAGGAATGACACCTCTCTGTCTGGCAGCTGGTGTGGCTCATTGAGCTAGGGACATTAGCACCTCGATGGTGTTGATGGTTTGAATCTGGCAGCATCCACATCTCTTGCATGTGAGGCACTCATATGGTGGTATTCCCACAGACTGTCATACCCCTCAATTTGTTACTGCAAGAAAGCTGGACAAAGTCAGACAGACTGGAAGGACAAAGGGCAAAAACTACAGACAGACATTATACATGCTCTGATGAACCTAGCAGGTGACTAGTATAATAGCAGGTTGCAACAGAACAGAATAGCTGCAGGATTTAATTGCCGTTACTTAAATATGTCAGTAGTTAGTACAGTTCAGTGACTGCATTATGCAATATTTTACTGGAACACCAGAAATGTATGAGGAACAGACCAGACATATGGGGTGAAATGCTGGACATTCTGCAAAAACATGTACAGTGAGAGGTATGCAGACTGTGACCCTGTGTGTGGTGTTACATTACATACCCCAGTCACCTATAAAGTACAGCACACAGCCGGGGAATGCCTTGGACAATTCAGGGAAGTGCTGTACTGCAGAAACAGGTGCAGTAGTAGCCAGTGTCTGCGACACAAAAAATCCTGGACTAGAGTACAGGCAGCTCTGGTCTGGAGTCACCTTGTAAATATTGACAGTCCCACTGGGCATACTCCTACACTTGAGCTCAAGTCTGTTGCCTCTTCATGACAAAGACCTTCTATGTGGAAATATGTTTGTACATACAGAGAGCTATGTAAACATATCTGTCTGCCCCTTTCCCCCCTCATACATGATTAGTGCATCTATCACTATGTATCACATATACATAAAATTGCAATGATGCATAGACTTTCCACATATATCTACCTAACACATTTATATAATGTACACACACAGCAACCTTTACAAAGACATCCCTGTTACGCACATTTATATATATATATATATATATATATATATATATATATATATATATATCTGTATGTGTGTGTGTATGTGGGTATGTAAGAATTTCCCCACATGCCCTCAGAATGCTGAGATTGTCCACACTTATACATCACAAGAGTTCTCTGAAGGAACCAGACCAAGGCTGCAACAGTACATAATGCACTCACCCAAAGACACCTGTGCCTGCAGAATGCCACCTTGTAGACAGACACAGGTGAGCAGGTGTTGTACTGTACAATGGTATCAATGCATGCCTTGGACAGGCCATATTGTCACTGGCCACATGGTTGCCTATCTAACTGCAACCAGCCCCAAATGGCCAAACTGGTAACAGTACACACACAGCAGAGATATTAACAGGTATCCTACTCATAGGACACTTAGGTTCAATAGCAGTACCAAGCAATATCACTCTGCAGGCCACACCTGCTGTCTAACAAAAGGCTACTTTGTGTACGCCACAAAAACAATGCCTGCAATCACATGTTCAACAAATGTAACCTGTGGCACATGCGATAAGTACTGTGAGCTATAGTGTATAATAGTAGATAGTTAGGGGTTCTAATTCACATCAGTCAACTGTGTGTGTGTGTGTGTGTGTGTGTGTGTGTGTGTGTGTGTGTGTGCAAATTTATCCCCTTGCAGCACTATGGACATGCCCATATGAGCCATATCCATGCAATGATTATGCATTTTGTGGCCCTGTGACTTGCTGCTGGCCTCTACATTGCCTGATGATGTCATGCACCTAAGAGTTCTGGCAGATAGTCAAATATCGAATATATTCTGTGGTGCATGTGGTAAGTACTGCAGCCTATAGTGTGCAATATTAGATGAGTAGGGGTTCTAATCTCATAGCCAACTCTGTGTGTGTAAACGTATCCCCTTGCAGCACTATGGACATGCTTATATGAGCTATTCTCATGCAATGGTTATGCATTTTATGGCCCTTTGATTAGCTGCAGGCCCTAAATTGCCTTCCTCTACATAATCATAACTGATGTCCCCAACCTGTCTGACCCAGACACAGGATATTTGTAGATGTGTCTACTCCATTGCCACACCGTCTAGATTTGTAAATTCATAAAACTTAGGTGACACATAGCAAGGGTAGCAGACCTTATCACAAAGTATGAATGCATGATTACACTGACTGCCCTCACTGTCCATGATAGATTGTTCTACACATATGCACTTTGGGAACCATGCACGTATACTGCTGCACTTTGCTGACATCATATGCTGTGCTGCCATGCCATCCTGTGCTGCTGTATTGCTGCAGTGTGTCCATAATGTATCCCCTTAGACTCCAGGAACAGAAACATACACAGGTCTGTGACACACCTGTCATTCTGTAACACTAACACCAGTTCAACATCATGCAACAAAGATACACAAAGTATGATGTGTAGTCATGACACTTGTCAGCATACAGTACCTGTTGTGGCCCACAAGTGGCATACCAAAACAATAATGCACTACATAAGTATATGTCAAGTAATATAGATGCCCTGTGCATCAGACACATAATAGGATTTACCTGTATCGATGGCACAGGTGGTAGGGATATGGCACAGGTATCATCACACGGACAGGTTATGGTGTGGGAGTGCTGGAGCCCTAGGCTGTGCCAAACATTTGATAGCATGTGTGTGAGTCAGGAGGTGGTGCGGGTAAGATAGGCCATGGAGAGGTGCCAGGTGTTTCTGTTGGTGACCTGCATGTGACTGTGTACACAGTCAAGCCCAGTGCTAGCCCTACAACTGTGCATGTTGGACAGCTGTGGACCACACATGGTAGAGTAGTTAGTTCACTCTCTCCGGCCACAAACATGGGAACTGGATCTACCAGGAGTAGCACTGACATCACCATACCCAAAGTCAGATGCAGTGCTATTACCTGACAGTGACTGTTGCCTGCTTTGATGCTGTGTCCCTAATGGGACCATCTAGGACCACATGCTCATGGCCTGCCACATTGTAGTGTGGACAGCATACTTCCCTCTATAGCGCTGGTGGTACTGCCACTACAGGAGCATGACTGTGCATGGCCATGTGGACACTCAGCAGATGTTATTGCTGACCTACATCCACATATCTGATGCCCAACTCCAACCAGATGTTCCAGCACAATGTGCGGTCCAAGACAGACACTGTCTCAGCCCACCGTCTGTCCACTGCATCAGTGAACCAGTCCAGGGTGTCCCCAATGTGGTGGAGGCAGTCACATATATCAGACTGTGCTGCATCCATAACCATAAGCATCCATCTGGTGCTGCATTCAGAATGTGCCTGTGCATTCATGACAGCCCAAAACATGTGTCCAGTGACCTGTGATGTGACACTTGCAACAGGTGATGGATGGACAGCAATCATCCTATGCACATCCCTGTCAATCCACCTGTGTGAGACCTCACCAGCTCCCTGGTTATGGACAATATCTACACTCAGTGATGCCATAGTTGCTACACTGCCCTGATCAATGTTGCCACC
This sequence comes from Protopterus annectens, assembly GCF_019279795.1. Taxonomy (NCBI): domain Eukaryota; kingdom Metazoa; phylum Chordata; order Ceratodontiformes; family Protopteridae; genus Protopterus; species Protopterus annectens. The sequence continues at coordinate 1,274,951,112 of NC_056729.1, read as the reverse complement.
CTCTGACTGAATATCTGTGGCCTCAAATGACTTGGTATGTGTGGGCATACTGACTGTGTGTGGTGACAATGGGGGTACAAGAGGGATGTCAACCTCTGGGACAAACTCAGCCCCCAGCATCCCCACCTGTGCCTCACTATGGCCACCATCATCATCAGAGTCTGATGAGACACTGACATCAGGTTGTGAGGGGGATGGACTTCAACCTCCCCCGGTCACCTATGAAAACCAAGAAAAAAGCAGTACATCACTACCTGCACTTTTATGTATGGTAATCCACACAGACTCATACAAATAGGGATCCACAACTGCATTGCCAGTCTGACATCTTCTTGTCTCTGCTTCCATGCACCTCACTCCAACATGAACAGACAAGTCAAGCCCTTTATAACATGCACTTCTGCCACATCCAGTTAAAGTTGCCAGCACAGTCTGCCTGTAAGGTATGCAATATGACACTATACGTGATAGACATACACAAAAAAAACAGTACACCTATCTTGAGAATAATATGCCAATACTAGTGTCACTGCCTCAGGTATGTATCATCTTCCTTTTGTGTTTGAACAAGCATCTGGGAGTAATTGCCTCATGTATACCAGGCTATGTAGCCACTCATAACTATAAGTGCAAATGTGTCAATGGTCATTGAAATACACACCTGTGATTACCCAGTCTATGACCCATAGTTAACTGTTCCAGAATGGAACATGCAAATATTCTACTCTGGCTAAATACCACATTTGTAGATACGGCAATATAGCAGCCCTTAACTTTCATAGGGTATACATGATCCATAAAAAATAGTATCACATTTACCAGGTATAGGACCATGGATTTGGGCCACACCTGACAGACCTATGAAAAGGTGAGGGAGAGTTATTGTCAGCACCACCAAATGTTGAAGCACTACAAGGTAATATGTGCATATATCCACATGTACAGTAGCTACTGTGATACTGACTGTATTGCTGACATTCTGAGTTTTGTGCATAACTGAGCGTAAACCCCAACCCCCCCAAATGCAGATAGATCTGACACCCTTGTACAGGTATATGCAGCCTGCCACAATACTTGATACAGTATTACACTGGTGAACACAGTACACTTACCTGGATGCTCCTGTGCTGGAAACTGGACACCCACCTCCACGATGTATGGTGTGATGGATGCCTGGGAGCTGTCATGTGTTCCTAGGTTCACTAAGAATTCCTCTGTGGCTGAAAGTGGTTGTTGCATTGGAGGCCCTCCACCAGTGGTGGCACAATCCCTGGCAACATTAGCTACCCTTTGTCATGCAGCATTCAGCATGTCTGTGGCCAGGTGTTGGACATGCTCTTAGGTCCTTTCCTGTTGGCCAGTCTGATTGACATCCTGCACAAGGTCTACCCACAATGCTGCCCACTGTTCTCAATTATGCCTCCTCTTGGACAACACGATCTGATGGTGCTGTCTTAGTCCATCCATATTTTTCATTCTCCACATCTGAGAAGCAGGCATATCTTCTGTGGTATATGGTTCCTAAAGACAACAAAAGGGGAACACATTACAGGACTAGATAAGTGGACATCCACTATATACAGATCTAGCACACCCATAATGGCCTGCACTATCCACTGCTCCCTCACACGTTATACCCCACAGTCTGGCAACACACTACGTGTGTGGATACCACTAAGATAGTAGCAATCTTTGGTATGTCCCTGTGTACCATGACAGATTCTGCTGTATTCTGCTGTATGTTCCTACACCCAGCACTGCAGTCTACTATGGTGTGTCCCCTATGGGCATCCTCCCACTTATATGTCATACGGCCACTGCCAGACAAATAGCAGTGTGCTATTACAATCACTATATGGGGACAGTCCAGAAACACCAGTGTGCCACAATGACAGAAAACAATGCAAACCTGCTCTAGTATATGTTCCCTATAGGCATCATATTTCTCAATTATGCAGATGTTTGCAGAATGTCAAGATGTTTGCCTCATAGTTTTGGTCATTTTCACACAACATTGTGGATTTTTGACAAAAGATTGGTCAATCATTGATGGTTGATGTCAGAAAATAAAGACAAACATCTGAGTTTGACATCATACACTTCTGGACACAGTTATGCTAGTGTAATATAGCAATAACCCACGCCTGGGTGTGGGTAATGCGGGATTTAACCACAGTTGGCGTGGTCGCCCGAGGGACCAAACAAAGACAACCATGGTTAAATCGCATTACACCAGAAGTGGGTTATTGCTATTATACAATGACATTATTTAAGAAAAGAAATAATTACTTTTCTTAAATAATGGCATTGTATAAAGCCTCTTTGCTGCCCTTCCGCAGCTGTCTGGTATTCCGCGGCAGTTCTGATGTACTGCGCATGCCTACGCAGTACATCAGAGCTGTGGGCAAAAGCAACGGAGAACGCAAGATCTCCATTGCTTTTTACTGTTTTGCTATGTTAAATGGGTTTAACTCATTCCCTCCAGTACAGCCCTTTGGAGTGTGTACCTTTAACTCCCAGTGGGTGTGGCTTCAGCCTTTAAAAATGAAGTTATTACCTGAAAGTTCTAACAAACAGTCATAGACAGAGGCCATATAGCAATACAGTTGTGTTTGCGATCATGTATGCTTCAAGATAAAATATTCTGATACCTTGTATGTAGCATGGTTTTGGAATTATTAATGCAAATATGAACAGGCAATATTTGACGCCTAGAGGCGCAGTAGGCAGTAACTGCAGAAACGCCTGGAGACATCACTTGGCTGTAATGAGTTAACATAGCGAGACAGCTTTAAAATAAGCAACGGAGATCTCTGTTACTTATTTTAAAGCTGTCTCGCTATGTTAAACCCATTTAATATAGCGAGACAGGTTTTAAAAAAAAAGCAACGGAGATCGCAAGATCTCCTTGCTTTTTACACACTGTGTCGCTATGTTAAAGGAGTTTAACATAGCGAGACAGCTTTAAAAAAGCAACGGAGATCTGCGTTGCTTTTTTTAAACCTGTGTCGCTATGTTAAACTCGTTTAACATAGCGAGACAGTGTTTTATACTAACGGAAAAAGTCAGGGCGACCGGACCTTTTTCTGTTAGTATATTGAGGAATTTACAACGGGCACGCTGGTTGGGCTGGCCAATCAGCGTGCACGTTTTAGAGGAAGAATTGTATAATATCTGTTATTCTCTTCACTTTCTTACTTTCTACATGCTATAGTTACAGTGTCCCTAATTTTGGGCCTTTGTCCCTCCATTAATTATGGCTTTGTTCAAGATATCTTGCTGTAACAGGTTGACAGCTATGTTAGGCATAGCTCTCAATCAGACAGGGAACAACGTAAACAGGATTATGGACTTAACCAGAGAATATCAGGGACAATCAGGGACACTTAAAAATGTATTTATTTTATAGGTTAGGTACTAGGCTATCGGCCTGAGGGTCTATGTAAGCCTAGCCAACAAGGTTTCCTGGCTTACGCCACCCAAGAAAGTTATTTTCCTGTGCCACTGTCGAGCAGACACACAGAAGTGATCCCCAGGGTGTATTTCCTATTTCTTTATAAAATAAAATGTATTTTATTAATTTGCAGTTTGTATGCCAGGATAGTCCATTGGGCTGCAAGGAGCCCATTTTTAATGGAGTCCTGGGGGAAAAGCTCCAGAAAAATCATTACAAATTACAGATTACAACTCAGGACTGAATTGTAAGAAATATAAAGTACACAAATGAAGTTTGTTAGAACCATTTATATGAGACACTGGCAGCATGACGGGAGGTGAATTAGTTTACATCATCTGACATTATAGGTGCATACACCCTTTCTTACTGTCACTATGTTTTATGTGTCAATCACTAGCTTCCCTTCAGTAGGAAACCTTTGTAGGAGGGAATAAGAAGGTCAGAGCTAAGATGTTTGTGGAAATCAGGGACATTTGAGAGGCATGCCTGTAGGTGTAGGACAGTTGAGTATCAATGACATGTCATTACCATAGATCAAGGACAGGCTTACTGCTGTAATCCCTATTCCCCATACCTCCATCCTCCCATCTGCATCTTGTTATATAGAGAAATCAATTACATACCTGGTTGAGTGCAGTACTCCTTTGTTGAGCTTTGCTTCCAGTAATCTTTTGAAAATACACTCTCTGTGTGAGTTAAGTATCATACAAACTTGTTCCTCATAACCAGCTGCTTGCCTTTTTAAAGTACTGCTCATTAGCAGGTAATTGCCTCTGCACAAGTCTGTGGCTCTGGTATGGTAATTGCAGCCAAATCAACTGAATCATACTATCATTAGCCAATGACATGCCACCACAGTGCAATATATATAAGGCCTTCATGTAGACCTGAGCCCTTTTCTTAGCTGTTAAGATGGATGTTACTGAGGTGTGGAGACTACAGCATTGAAAAGGGTAGGTACAATAACTGTCAGCTGTAGAGTTTTATGCAGTATGTCCACAGTTTCACTTCATATGTGTGATAAGTATCCCATGACATTGTGGTTATCTGGCAATTCACTGGCAAACATTGCAGGTTAAGGTCAGTAATGGAAGATGCACATTTGAGTGTCAGACTTCATACCCCTCTGAATATGCATGCTATTGCAATAGATGTTATTGTATCAACTTACTATCAATGTAGGAGCAAATTACAAAACATGTCCCAATCCCTGGAACTTTGTCCCCCCATTAAGTATGGCTGTGCCTGTATTCCTTTGGCTAGGGGGTTTGGAAGTATGGTAGGTCTGTAGTAGCTAGCTTTACATACAGGTGTCTGTGTGTGATAGAACACATGGGGCGGGGGGGTGAGAACACTTTGGAAGACAACAAGCTGTACATGTAACTGTGGCAGCTGTAGCAGCCCTGTCATTATGGCAGAGCCAGGGTAAGCATACTTTTTACAGTCCAATCAAGGTATGTGATTAAGGTATATCTGTTCTGCAACAGTGCCAGTAATAGAGTAGTAGGCAACATATAGTTATGCTATATGGATATGAGCAGTATGTCCCCACCTGCAGGCCTTTGACTTGCAAAACTGGATAGTAGTTCATTAATTAACAGTGACCTGTCTGGATAAAGATTGCATGACTCAGTTGGTAATTGCTGTCTTCACAAAAATGTAATGGAACTGCAACACAACACTGGATTTGAACCCAGGACTGCTTGTGGCAAAATGTACTGCATGCAAGGGATTTAACAGACTGAGCTACTGTGCAGAAATACAGCCTGTGACACACATTGTCTGCATCTGTCAGTATGTGCATGCCTTTCTATGGCTGTATTTCTGCACCAGTGTCCAAGTTGAAGATGCCCTTTGCCATTGATGCCTTAGCAGGTGTCTTTCTATATGTTGCTGATACAAGGGCTCATTTACCTGCTATCACAGGCCTCACTTAAGCTTTGGCTGTCTAGTGGTGTATTATTGTACCAGAGTCCAAAGTACACTCTGATTTTTCCCATTCAATTTTAATTCCAGTTTGAGCAGTGTGGTGTGGTGCGCAGCTCTGTTGAGACACACATAATGACTGTAAGTGGAAATCACTATGTTTTGATGAAAACACCTGTTTTAATTATGATCTGTGTGGCATGGTAGGTTAATGCAGTGTACTGCAGGTATGATGGGCTTGGGTTTGAAACATGGCAGAGGTGTTTATTTTGTACGTGACTTACAATGTTATAAACACGTATACTCATTACAGTTCTAAATAGCTGAGCTAAGCAAAGTTACTTGCAGCTCCATGCTAAAAAAAAAAAAATAAAGTAAAGAAAAAATGAGAGATAGGAAAGTGGTGCAATGGAGGCAGGCAGGGGGAAAAACATAGTGAAAGGCAGGTAGCGATGTGCAGGAAGGGTTTAGGAAAGAATCATAGCTATCCATTTCTTGTACAGCAACAACTGTGCACTTTGACAGATTTCATAGATGAATTTGAACTATCACACCCCAGAGAGATGCGTGAGAACAACATAACTGTGTTGTCAAGTCAGTTGGACCAAATTACTTGTGTCCAGTGGACTCGTGCAAAATGGAAAGCTATGTATGGGGCAATTTTTTTTTTTTGTTTTGTTTTTGGGACAGATGCCCATTTTTTTTGTTTGCTTTATTAAGGTGAGAGTGGAATGTTTGGTAAGGGACTTGGTTATATGTGGAGAGGAAAGTTTGGTAGGAGAGGATGCATTTGCAGAGAGACAAGACAGCAGACAGGAGTGAATGTGACATATGAGGTGGGTGAACACCTTTGATGTGGAGGATGTTGTAGAATCCAAGTCACACATGCCTCCAGACAGCAGCATCATGACTCATGTCCCCACCCATGGGACTGTTGACACTACTGCTTCACTGCCCTGAGGGTTGCTGTGCTGGAGGTTGGGCACCAGGGTAAGGCTGCCTCATGAGGTTATCCAGAGTGCCCTCAATCCAGCGCAGGTGGTGTTCATAGCTCATTGAACAATCCTGTGCACCATGACCAGCAGTTCACCCTGGATGACAAGGCTTCCCCACCACCAGTCCCAGAAGGAGGCCAGATCCCATCCCCCTGAGGTGGTCCCACCCAATATTGCAGGTGGTGTAGGGGAAGCAAGGGGGCACCACCAGTCTGATGCCCAGACATGCTAGGACCTGGTGTCATGGGCGGTTGAGGCAAGGTAGTCGCATCAGATGGAACCAGCCTACCCTGACATGCTGTAGTAATGGGGGTATAGCAATAAGTATAGGTTAGTTATGAACAAATCATTGTTAGTAATAACAGCATAGCAGAACATTAGAAATAACCCAATTACATACCAATGCATATTATATGAAACACAACAATAAATAACAGGACAGTCAGTATGTTAACAGCATGCCAGTAACAGTTACTGTATAAAGCCAATAAAACAGGTAATTTAACGAGATATGTATATGCAACCATTATAATACATAACAATAATACCACACATGTCCCAAAATACAGTTAATGTAACAACATATGTTAATATTAAACCATAACCAGTGAATAACAATGAGAAATAAATGAAGGAATAGGGGTGGGGAGAGAGACAAAAACTGTCCATTAGCAACATTTCTGGTTATTTCTTTGTCAACAGTACTACTTTGCACTCTACAGGTCTGTATTTTGTTTATGTGTACACTGACTACAAGTCTCTTATAGCTGATGTAGCACATATATACCACTCAAGCTATTTGCATGGGAGACTATGGCCCAAGAAGTCACAACTGAGGGTACACAACTACACAAAACACTTGCACATCAGGTGGACCTATATAACTACCAAGGTGTTCTGTCGACTGATTTGGTGACACTTTGCAATCTAGGTAATCATTTCTATGGTAATTTTGTGACAAATGGAAACACTTAGAAACAGCTCCTCGTGGTCCTGCAGAATGGTCCTAGCAGCAGAGAACTGAGAAAAGCAACTACTTTCCTGATTTAAGTATTTTTTGCTGTTTTTTACCTAAAATACCTTCTCTTGCTTACTTTAAACAAGCTTAAACTGTTTTTTTAGCTGTTTGTTGCATTATATATTATCTGCACTTAAAGTTACATTTGGTCGAAAACTGGTCGAAAGTTTGTTTGTTTGTTTGTTAAATTTAACTGTTGAGGCTGCCCACTAAAGTGTGCTAGCCTGTGTAACTGATTTATTAATGTTTACTGCATTTCTGTGTGCTTTCTATCTCAAAAACAAAAAAAAACAAAAAAAATCACCTTGTTTTCCCGCCTCTCTTCGAATAGTTTAGACCAGTATACAGGCTTTGCTGTATTCTGGGCTGTTGTGTAGTTCCTGTGTTGTCCATCACCTTACTTGGATAGAAGGAAGTTTCTTTGCTCACCAGTGGGAGTGGGGAGCCTTGAGCAGCCTATCTGTCCCTGAAGGAGTGGCCTCAGCACAAGAGCTTGTAGTAATTGGTTGTTTTGGACCATTTCTAGCTCTTTTGAAGTTTCCTGTTTAAAATCCACGTTTGCGCGGCTTTGCGTGATTGTGTGCATAGCGCAGCACCGGTTAAACAAGGTTAAACTTTTTCTGGCTACGCCAAGTCTGCTCTTCAAATTTTCCCTGAAGAAAGCTCTACTCTTATAATAATCAGTCTACTCACTTTATTATAAACCTAGCACTTGTTCTCAAAACCTCTCTTCTAAGTAAGCACTCTCAAACTAAAGAAAGCACTGCATCCACCTACCACCCCTGTGAGTACCCACTTCCCTTAAAGGCACAGCACTCCCTTATAATATTCTAGCATGTCGAGTTGTAGATTACTAGCATCCTCTCTGGTTCAGCTGGTTAATCTGGGAATCTTGAGACAATGCTACAATTGTCTCATATACACAGACAACCCTCTCCTCCTCCCAACAAACACAAGTACATGTGAGAGATGCAACTATATAGCCAATCTGGAGGCTGAACTCTCTCAACTCAGGACTAGCAAGACCAGACAGGAGGAGAAGGTAACCACACACACAGCAAACCCAGTCCCACATAGACCTACCACAACTGCAAACCAAATACATAATAACACAAAGACATACTCGGAGGCTCTAACAAAGAACTTACCAAAACAACAGAGGCTCCCAAAGCAGACACCCAAAAATCCACCACCTCAAAACACAACACATGCAACACATACGTCAATAAATCAGTGTGTCAATCACAGCCCTTAAGGCCAAACACTATGCCTGATACACTAGTAATAGGTGACTCTATAGTCAGACACACTGACGTTCCGCTTACCAGGCTGAACAAGGAGAGGGTAACGATGAGCTGCCTATCGGGAGCTAGGATCTGCCACATAACACACGCACTCAGGTCACTCCAAAGCAAGTACAAATATGACTCCGTCATTGTCCATGCCGGCATGAATGACCTGAGACGTACCTCCCTGGACTACATGAAAAGAGACATAGAGGAGCTCTCTGATTATGTAGCCCAGGCTGGTATGACCCTGACCCTGAGCAGCATCTTGCCCTCACCAAGAATGATGCCACAATACAAAGGCAAGATGATCAGCTTTAATAATTGGCTCAATTACTGGTGTCATTCTAGGGGGGATCCAATGTCTGTCTGCTTGGGATGACATGCTGGACAAGTCACGCTGCTTCACAAGAGACGGCTTGCATCTGTCACCACTGGGCTTCTGGATATTAGCTAAGGCTCTTGCCGCCCCCATAGTGCGTTTTTTAGGCAAGGCTCAAAAGACAAACCCACCTCCTTAGAAAACAAAAATGGAAAAAAATTAAGGGTAATGCTGCTCAACGCCAGAAGTCTAAATCTCAAGATGCAGGCTCTCAAAGCACTCCTCAGTATGGAGAACATCGATGTCTGTGCTGTCACTGAAACCTGGTTCAAGGCTCCTGAGAGCACCCCAGCACTACCAGGCTATACCTCGTATCATGCTTTTCAGCCCCAAAACTCGGGCCAAACCAAAAAGGGAGGGGGAGTGTCCATATTCATCAAGGGCACCCACACCTCCGGGTTAGTGGCAACACATGAAGCATCAGAGACCATCCAGGTGCAACTAACCGTAGGCAAAACTGCTATACAACTGGTAGCATGTTACAGACCACCCTCCCAATCTCAGGAACCCCATTCAGCCTTCCTGAAGACATTGGAGGATATGAATGTCTCACCAAACACCATCATATTGGGAGACTTCAACTACCCTAACATAGACTGGGTGCATTATTCTAGCCCTAACACCCTAGCCCAAAGGTTCCTGGATTTCATAAATTCAAATGCAATGGAAGAGCTTGTCACCTCTCGCACAAGGGGAGATAATATACTAGACCTGATCATCACAAACATGGGGACAAAGTGCTCCACACTGGAAGTATACCCCTCACTAGTGAGATCTGACCACAAACTAATCACCTTGGATATACATATCCCACCTCCACCCCCAACACAAAAGACTACAGTGAAAAACTTCTCAAAAGCTGATTTTACACTTCTTAAGACTGAGATGGTATCCTTTAAGCCCACTGGGCCAGTGGAAACCACATCCCACAATGCTGAATCCTTCACAAATGCTTTCTACGGACATCTCCAAGAATGCATGGATCATGCAATCCCAAACAAAACCAAGACCATCTCCACCAAGGGCAGGCGTCCTGTCTGGTGGACCCCAGCCATAAACAAATTGTATAACAAAAGAAGGAAGCTACTGCATGTCAGAGCAAAATCCGATAAAGAGAAGGCATCTCTGACCAGCACCAGTAGAAAGCTATGTTCTCTCATAAAAACATCCAAGGCCAACTTTGAAAGAAAAATCGCTATGGACACTAAAGATAACCACAAGGCCTTCTTCTGCTATGTTAGAAACCTGGGCGGAAACCCTCAGATATGCTCAGAGTTAGTTCACAATGACAAAAAATACACTGAACCCACAGATATTGCCAACATTCTGGCAGACAGGTTCAGTGCAAATTTCTCCCCTCCCTCACCCCCAAAAGAGGAAATACTTATCCCAGCTGAACGTAACCTCCCTGTCACCTCAGATGTCCAGGTGAGAACCGCCCTCAGCAAAGCTAAAAACACAGCATCAATGGGACCTGATGGTATCCCGGGTTGCGTGCTACGTGAACTCCAAGAGGAGCTAAACCCGCACATAAAAATGCTATTTAACCTTAGCCTTACTACAGGATATGTACCTGAACACTGGCGTACAGCAACAGTGGTCCCACTCCACAAAGGAGGCACCTCTACAGACCCTGGTAACTACCGGCCCATAAGCTTAACCAGCCTGGCCTGCAAAGCTATGGAAAGAATCATTATGGAACTCATAAACAGAGACATTGGGGACCTACAGACACTTGATCCCACCCAGTTCGGCTTTGTAAAAGGCAGATCCTGCCTTTTAAAACCTGGTTGACTTTTTCGAAACAGTCACTAGAGCCATTGACGAGGGCATAGCAGTCCATACAGCCTACCTGGACTTGGCTAAAGCTTTCGACAGAATACCCCACTCAGGCATCATAGATAAGCTCAATAGCTTAAATGTAAATCCATATGTCACAAGATGGGTTGCAAACTGGCTAAAGGATAGAACACATAAAGTCAAAATCACTGGAGCCATGTCAGACTCAAAGTCAGTCACAAGTGGTGTCCCACAGGGATCTGTCCTGGGACCCCTTTTGTTCGGCATTTATTTTTCAGATGTGAAAGCAAACATGGGAGGGTTGTGGCTGACAAAGTTTGCAGATGACTGCAAACTAGGCGCCATAGTCGATACACCAGCTGACACATACATCCTACAGAAAGGCCTCACTGAAACGGACAACTGGTGCCAGAGTCATGGCCTTAAACTAAATGCCAAAAAATGTATAGTCATCCCCTTTGGGAAAAACAAAGTACCCACAAATTATCCCATAGACAGTAACCCACTGAGTATGAAAAAAGTAATCAGAGACCTGGGGACCTAAGTCGATAGTGACCTCTCATTTGACACCCACGTTGCCAAAGTGGTTAGAAAGACTTTCTACCTTGCCCACCTTATCATGAAGGGATTCACATCCAGATCAAAGGAGGTCATTGTACCCCTGTACTCCTCCCTTATCAGGCCCATGATTGAGTACAATGCCCCATTTGGTATGTACCTCACCCGGCACTTGCAACAGCTGGAGAGACCCCAAAAGTACCTCACCAAGAGGATCAAGGGTCTCCAACATATGTCATAAGCTGCCAGACTAAAGAAACTCCAGCTCTATTCAGTAGCATACCGCCTACTCAGAGGTGATCTGTGCCTGACGTACAAGGCCATGTCCAATCAGGAATTGATGGACATGCTCCACCTCAAAAAATCCAAATCCATCAGAACCACAAGAGCTAAAGATTTAAACCTCAGCACAAATATGAATAGGACATGCTGGAGGGACAGATTCATATCTCAGAGGCTTCCCATACTCTGGAACAGAATCCCAGTTCATGTTAGGCAGAGCCCCTCACTGACTCTCTTCAAGAGAAATCTTGACGAGTGGATGGGAGATTGTAGGTTTACCCCGGGGTCATCTCTGTGTCACTACTAGACAGAGGCAAAGTAAACTAATTCTATTATATAAGGGGGTCTTCACTGTGTCACTACTAGACAGAGGCACAGTATTCTAAATCTATTCTGTACACTTTTGTACCATTACATGGGGTGGCGAAAGCCACATCACTATGGCTAGGCTTATAAATGCCCCAGGGCAGATAGCCTAGTACTAAACTATGAAACTATGAAACTATTAATTACATAATGTGAAATCATGACACTTGAGAGACATGTATATGTATAGTACAGACACTAAACAGCTCTCATGCCTTGGTTAGCAGGCATAGCATAGAACCCAACAGCAGTGACTGCAGGTGACAACTGCATAGAATGTATTAACTGACTGCAGCTACTTTTAACAGACACTCCAGGCATGCAACCATACCAGGACTGCACATGCTAATTCTGACTGCTACTGTAATATTTACTGCTACATACCACTGGATTTGAAGTCTGGACTATGTGTGCTATACAGAGCATTTAACAAACAGCTACCGAGTCATCACTGGTTACTGACTGATATTTGTCTAGAGCTCACCTAGAACCACAATATGACCTGGTAGTACTACTACAGTGTTATACTAGACTGCAATGATAGTAGTATGCACATGCATGAAACACAAGCATAACACAGATAGTAGGTACACAATATTTCAGTATCATATCTGTGAAGTTAACAAACAATATTTATTTATTTAACATTTGTTACCTGGGAAAGTCCAACTTCGAACAAAGCTAATTGTCAGCAGAGGGCTGGGGAGAAAGATTCCAGATGCATGTCTTTGTAATGTGGGAGGAAACCCACCCAAATGTAAGGAGGACATGTAGACTCCGCACAGAAGGCACCCCAGCTGAGAATCAAACCGGAGAACCTCTTGCTGTGAGGTGACAGTGCTACTGCTGCATCACTGTGCCATCCAATATCAGCTCATGGAGTGGACCACCTCATCCATATGCCTTTATTACCTGATGTCTGTGGATGACAGAGCATTATGCGACCAATATTGGTCTAGAGACAGCCTTGAACAGTACTTATATGAGTTAACCAATACAATTTTCTGCCATTACATTTGCATTCTACAGCTATTACAGTGTTATACTTGACTGCATCTCCTTACCTTACAGCCTCAAGCATAAAGCTCTACTGCAGTGGTTACAACAATACAATCCTGATGTGCACCATTTCCCTTGGTGTTATTGGTATTGCTTCATGTTTTTATTTTGGCATTATTCCATCATTGCAATACAGCTCTAATTCCACATTTGTTGCACTACAAACTTTGTTGTATATACTTCAATGCAGTTATTGGTATTGTTTCCTGTGTTTATTGCAGTACAGTTGGCATTATTCCTGTATTGCAATACATCTCTAATTCCACATTTCTTGCACTACAAACTTTACTGTATATACTTTAATGCAATTATTGGTATTGTTTTCTGTTTTATTGCAATGCAATTGGGATTATTCATTTATTGCAATACAAGCTCTAAGTCCACATTTACTGCACTACAATCTTTATTGTATAAACATTATTGCAATTAATGCTTTACTCTTTCTTGCTTATTTCACTACAGTTAGCATAATACATCTGTACTCACCACATACATAGTGCAACCTGGCCAAGTTCCCTGCATCCAACTCGACATTTTGTGCCCTCTCAGCTGCAGCTGTTGGGTGAAAGGCACTCCATTATGCATACCAGTTTTGCAGACATTCAGAGTAAATATTGATAAAACAGAGGAAGGAGTACTTACATACTTGTGAGGCATTACCTGCCCTCGCGTCTTAGAACCAGGTGTCCATGAGTCCCCTCTTCCATCTTTTCAGGTTGTCAAGGTCATGATAACACTGCTCACCTGTGTGGGGGATACCAGGGACACTGGTGAGTTCTCTGGCCAGCTAGTCTCAGGCCTCCACCTTAGACTCCAAGCTCCGGAAACCACTCTGCAGCCTATCAGCATGGTTTTATACAAGGAGCCTGACCATGGGCCTGGACTCCACAATGCTCCAACACTGCACCCAAAAGCATGCAACTTCACCACCGCCTGCCATACTACACTCGCAGTAATAGAACGCAAATGAATTCTGCTGTATTCCTGCCTATTGGGCTTAATATATGCTGTTTTCCCACCCTTACACATCACTGGGCAACATTCAAAAAAGTGCCACATCATTTAGCACTGTGCAAACCAGCACAGCTGAGCTGGGAAGTGCAAAAACTCACAGAACCATAGTCTTAGTGGAGGTTAGCAGTGTGTAAACCATCAAAGCAGAGCCAAGCAGGGCACAAACATTGGCAGCTATTACTGTATTTTTGCAGTGCTTAGCAGGTCTCCACATAGCTGAGCAGAGCTTGGCAGAGCACAGCGAGGCCATCTGTTATTTAACAAATGCATAATATGTATATCAAAATTAAATACATAAAAAATAAACATACCTCAAGGCTAGTCAAACAGGACAATGAACTTGAGCTACTCTATGTTCAAATCACCATAGGCAAAATCCAATACTACTTCCTTGCAAGCTATAGGTCTCCCTCTATAACTAAAGGAACACATACCATGTTTTTAAACTTACTGGAAACACTCACCATCCTATCCAATACCATATTCATGGGTGACATCCTATACAACACCAAATGTACAAGCACAGAGATTCCTGGATTTTGTAAACACAAACTCCCTGGAACAGATTGTCAGTATACTAACCAGGGGTGCAACCATACCAAATCTAGTCCTCACTAATATGGGAGAGTGCTGCATTTACCCTAGTGTAATGTCTTCCCTGCTTAGGTCAGACCACAAAATGGTCTCCTTTGAAGTAAAAATAAAACCTGGACCCCCAGCTAACCCTGAAATATTCAGGAACTACTCTAAGGCTAACCTCTTGCTATTAAGTGATAACCTCGCGAAAATTTTAAGCCCGTATACACCCCGAGAATACTGCTGCCTATGCAGACCTGTTCATAGAAACCCTATACAAGCATGTTAACAGCTGTACAGAGGCAGCTATACCCACCAGGAGGAAGTGCAGAACTAACTAAAAAAACAAGCCAACTTTGTGGAATCACAAAATCAACAGGGTATATAAGAGATGGAAGAAATCATGCAAAAACTAGGGGGTACAGCTCCCATTAGGATAAAAAGCACTCTCATCAAACTAATCAAACAACTCAAAGGGCAAATAAAGTATACGAAAGCCAAATTTGAGAGGGAAAATTCACCTCACAGGCCAAGGAAACTACAAGACATTCTTTATATTGTCAACAACCTCAAAGGCAATATACAATTGTGTGCAGAAATCATTGTAAATGGAGCCACCTATACTGAGTCAGAAGATATAGCAAACCTCCTGGCTGATAAATTCAGCTCCAACTTTACTCCTCTCTCCTCCAAAACTTTCCCACAGGAAATACTATTGAATATAGCTCCTCCATACTATCACCTGGCAACAAGTCTATAATGCTCTCTCTAAGATCAAGAACACTGCGTCAATGAGCCCAGATGGTATCCCTGGATGCCTTCTAAATTGTATGAAACATGACCTATCAGGGTCTCTGGAATTGTTATTTAACTGTAATTTCAAAACAGGCTTTGTGCCTTATGAATGGAGAACAGCAACAGTCATCCCTCTGCACAAAGGTGGGCCATCTACAGATCCGGGAAACTACAGACCCATAAGTCTCACTATTCTTTTATGCAAAGCCATGGAAAGAAGTATCATGGAAATGATCAATAATAATACAGTAAACCTCCAGATACTGGAAACAACTCAGTTTGGCTTCATCAAGGGCAGGTCATACCTACTTAACCTGGTGGACTTTCTTGAAAATGTCATCAAAGCAATGGATGAAGGCAAATGGGTCACACTGCCTACCTTGACCTGACCAAGGCATTTGACACAATACCCCATTTGGGCATTGCTGACAAACTCAAGAGGTTAGGTAAAAACCTGTATGTCACCCAATGGATAGCCAACTGTCTCACAGACAAGACTCAAGAAGTTAGAATTGGGTAGGCCACCTCTGCAAAGACCTCAGTCACAAGTTGAGTTCCTCAGGGATCAGTCCTTGGATCACTTGTTTTAAGCATTTACTTCTCTGAAGTCAAAGTCAATGTCAGCTTCTGGTTGACTACATTTACAGATGATTACAAATTAGAAGTTGCCATTGAATCCATCACCAATACAAATGTTCTCCAGGAAGGGCTGACACAGACAAACAACTGTTTTCAGAGCCATGGACTACAACTAAATGCCAAGAAATGCATAATAGTATCCTTTGGGAAGTCATCCACTCGTGGTAACTATCATAGTGACAACACACCCCTTAGAGATGACCCAGTTGTTAGGGACTTAGGGACACACATAGATAGTAATCTAGCCTTTGACCATCAGGTGTCAACAATAGTGAGGAAATCATTCTATTGCACAATTTATAAAACAAAGGTATGGCATCAAGGTCCAAGGAAGTCATTGTTCCACTGTATTCGGCATTCATCAGACATATCATGAGTACAATGCCCTCTTTGTTATGTACCTTATCACATTCATCCAACAGTTGGAATGTTCACAGAGGTTCCTCACTAAATGAATACAGAGCATAAGTAAAATGTCCTAGCAGACTTCCTCAAAGCCCTATCCCTGCATTCTGTCTCCTACAGCTTGTTGAAGGGAGACCTATGCCCGGCATACATGGCATTGTCAGACCCTACTCTGATGGACCTCCTACATATCCACAAAACAAACTAAAATTACCCATTCTAAAAACTTAACCCTTGCCTATGATATAAATGGGACCTACTGGAGAGACAGGTATGTATCCCAGAGACTACCCCATCTCTGTAACAGGCTCCCTATCCATGTGACAGAGAGTTCCACCCTAACCCAATTCAAATATAACTTGGACAGTTGGATAGTGAACAGGAAATTCATCCCTGGCTTGGTGCCTGTGTCTCTGATGGACACATAAAACCTGTAAATGGTTCATCTCCCAAGCCCCTGCTTAAACTTATCATGGGTACCAGAACTTGTCAGAGATTTGGAATGCATGGCTAAGCTTAAAAAAACCCTTGTAGTCATTAGCCTAGTAAACACCTATGAACTTATGAACCTATGATGCCATATAAACCTGAGAAAGATATGGGTTAAAGGCCACCACTGAAGTCATCCAATACGTTTTTGCTTTTTGACACATTTACTTATGAGTTCTTCTGGGGCATCAGTGGTTAATATGCTGCTGTATAGAATGTGGACCTATATAGGCAGGGATTCTCATCTGGCAATGTGTAAATAATTTATAAATGTAAGACAATAGACATACAGGACTGGCTTACTGCATAGGTGGTGACTTGTTTGACACACACTAACATGGCAAAAGCATTTTGACCCCTTAAACTACATTTTAGGGGACTAAAAACCATTCCAACACATTGCTGATGTAATCCCTTCAGATGTGATTTATTTTGTGGTGTCAACTGATATACAGTTCTATGGACTATGCACTGTGATATGTAGTTGTTCAAGCCTGTCAATGTATAAGTCCTGAATGTGCAAGAGAATCAGCAGGCTTGGATTCTCCAAGAAAATTAATAAACTGGTAAGCAACAGAAATAAAAGAAAATGAAGAAATAAGTCACACAAACAAAACTTTTATTGTAGAATAGTTAGTGCTTTTACCTTTTAGTTTCCTGGAACTTCATCATGGTGTTAAAACACACTCCTGGGTGCCACAATGTATTTATAATAAGACTAAATCACATCTCTTCACAACTTAATTGATTGTTCAGCCTTAAAGGACTTGAACAAGAGATAGAAAGCATGTTAAAACATATTTTATCAACATAAATAAAATTACAATAAAAAACTTTTACACGCATCAATACAAACTAAAAGTGTATATTGTAACAGATTTAAGCAATTTTAAAAAAAATGTGATAATAAGTATACCAAATATTATTTAAGCTTCCTAAAACCACCTCTAATGCCTTTGCCCTACTTTTTAGCAAGTTAATCTATTTTACATGGTCATTAATACCCAGTGGAACAGTTGCATTTAAGTTTAACTGCCACACTAGTTCCTTATACTGTAATAATGTCTCCATGTCATGTCCTCTTTCACTATAAAGAGTTTTATAAATAACATAAAATATCTATATTTTTAAAGACTTCCAAGCATCTGGAATGTCAACTAAAAGCATTTGTTTTCTTTTTTCGATATATAAATGTTTCATAATTCTGTCCCAAAATCTCATTATAGCTTTTCCAACATAAAACACTGGATGTGACCATGTGATTGCATATACCTAGTTAACCAATATGAAAAATATAAATAAAATCACTGGCTCTATACTAGGATGTCAGAGGCTGTGAGGCAATGAATGAAACAAGAAGGGATGGGAAGCTGTTGATCATGAAGGGATGGAACAAAAAAAAAGAGATTTAAAAAAACAGATACCAGGTCATTCCCAATGAGTAATGATGAAAAATTAGTTGTAGAAGAAAAATGATTCATCATTCATTTTTCTGCTTAACTTGGACTTCATCAATGAATTCATTTCTGAAAAATACTTCAGAGATAATTAAACCAGCACCTTGCCTTGGACAGTTTAATTTTCTGTCAGTCCTCCTGCTAGCTTTCCTGCCTATCTGATGTTATAACACAGCATTTTTGCACATGCACCCATTACATATTTCATCTCTGAAATAGAAAATATTTGATGAACTGACTGATCTTTCATATTTAATTTCTCAGCCTAAAATACCCCTGACCTTTATGATGTTGTGGAATATGAGTCCCTGATAATGTAGAACCATTCTTGTATCACACTGCAATCATTCGTCTGTCAGGATTTCACGATCATATAACTCAGGTCTGAATAATTGTGCTTTATCAGCCAAGAACTACAGCAGGAAAGCCATCCATGGTGAGTTCAAGGGATCTCCTGTTGTTAAAGCTAGTCCAGAAATGAAGATAACATTCTATCATACATTGTCAAAGAATGCAAAAAAAAATTAGAATAACTGTTTTTGATTGGATTTTTTTCTGACTTTTGACTTTTAGATAGCTCAGTAGGAGGCTACAAAGTAATATAAACTGTAGCAGAGAGATATAATGAATTTGCTGATGTGAGGCAGAAACACTATAGTTATGCTGTTTAATGACAGCTGGTGATTCCATGTAATGGCTTGATATGCAGGCTTGGTAATTGCTGTAATAACCTAAACAACCCAGAAAATTCTGTAATAACTTAGGAACATGTTATTACAGTGTTTTCCTCATGGCACTCTCATTTCAGGAGGCATAATGCATTTACACAAGTGCCATAGTTATTCATAAAAGATGCTTGCAGATATGTTCTTTTCTTCTGCAACATCTTTAACTATTTGTTTGACAGGCATTGACATTGCAGTTTGCTTCATAAGGTTCTTTAAGCTCCTGTGACTGAATAATGAATTCACAAACATTAAGATTGTGCCTTATTGGTGTTTGAGAACTATTGCAAAGCTCGTATGAATACAAACCCACCAAATGCTGTCCTTTTCAAACATTATTTAGCTAATAAATGTAACAGCACTCATGGTCCAGAAAATGGCAGGTAGTTCCAGTATTAAAACTCTTTATTCGATCAAAAACGTATAAGCGCTTTCACAAATAACTTCCACTTCAGATACAAATACAAACTATCTACCACATGTCTTTTGTACTCTAAATAGAATAATTAGACAATAATGTCTTAAAGGAACTCTCCACATCAAAAAACATACATTTCATATAAATACAATGAAATAGTCATGTTTAAACTAGTTCTCTTCATTCATTCCTATAAATATAAAAAACATAATTTATAAGAATGCATATATATATAAATATATATGTGTATAAATTCATTTTCTTTGACACATAATCCAAAAAATACCTACACCTAAAATCTTCATTTGTTTAATGGTCTCCCTTTAAGTTTCGGTCTTATCGGTATTCTAGCATTAAGCCCATGCCAAGAATCTGCTTTGAGTCTTATAATCCATTTTGCCTCATAGGTTCATAGGTTGGTACTAGGCTATCAGCCCTAGGGCCTATACAAGCCTAGCCATAACAATTCCCTGGCTATTTCTTCCCACGCTATTTACTTCCCTGGACCCCTGTCTAGCAGGGTGACTGACGTGATCCCCGGGGTGAATTTCCTTTCTCCCATCCAATCGTCAAGGTTCCTTTTGAAGAGGTCCAAAGAAACACTCTGCTTAACATGTATGGGCAATCTATTCCAGAGTCTGGGGAGTCTCTGGGTCAGGAACCTATCCCTCCAGCATGTTTTGTTTATTGTGATGACAAGATTTAGATCCCTGGAGCATGTGGCTCTGAGGGATTAGGTTCATAGGTTCATAGGTTCATACTAGTTTATCTGCCCTGGGGCAATTATAAGCCTAGCCCGATTCTGTATGGCTTACGCCACCCCTTGATTTGAGTATACTGTGCCCTTTTTAAGGTTTAGTTTATTGTGCCTCTGTCTAATAGTGACACGGGAGTAATCCCTGGGACAAACCTACGATCCCCCATCCACCTATCGAGATTCTTCTTGAAGAGATTCAGTGAGGTGCACTGCCTCACATGAACTAGAATTCTATTCCAGAGCGAAGGGAGCCTCTGGGTTATGAACCTGTCCCTCCAGCAAGTTCTATGTATTTCTGTGCTGAGGTTCAAGTCCCTTGAACGTGTGGCTCTAAGGGATTTAGATTTACTGAGGTGGAGCATGTCCATTAATTCTGGATTTGACATAGCTTTGTATGTCAGGCATAGATCGCCTCGAAGTAGGCGGTATGCAACTGAGTAGAGCTGGAGTTTTTTTAACCGAGCAGCATATGGCATCTGTTTGAGACCCTTGATCCTCTTGGTGAGATACTTTTGGGGTCTTTCTAATTGCTGCAGGTGTTGGGTAAGGTACATCCCAAAAGGGGCATTGTATTCTATGATGGGTCTGATGAGAGATGACTAAAGGGGCACGATTACCTCTCTTGATCTGGATGTGAAACCCTTCGTGATGAGGTGGGCTGTGTGGAAGGTCTTTCTAGCCACTTTGGCAATGTGGATCTCAAAGAAGAGATTGCTGTCAACTTGGGTCCCCAGGTCCCTAATAACTTTCTCTGTACTTAATGGGTTTCCGCCTATGTGGTAATTTGTGGGCACATTGTTTTTGCCAAAGGGTATGACTATACATTTTTTGGCATTTAGCTTTAAACCATGGCGCTGGCACCAGTTATCTGTCTCTGTGAGACCTTTTTGAAGGATGTTTGTGTCAGCTGGAGAGTCAATTATGGCACCCAGTTTGCAGTCGTCTGCGAACTTGGTGAGCCATAGTCCTCCCACGTTTGCCTGTACCTCGGAAAAGTATATACTGAACAAGAGTGGTCCCAGGACAGAACCCTGTGGGACGCCACTTGTGACCGGTTTCGAGTCTGACATGGCTCCAGCAACTCTCACTCTGTGGGTTCTGTCTTTGAGCCAGTGTACGACCCATCTTGTGACATAGGGGTTTATATTTAAGCTGGATAGCTTATCTATGATGCCCGAGTGGGGTATTGCGTCAAATGCCTTTGCAAGGTCCAGATAGGCTGTGTGGACTACCTTCCCTTCATCTATGGCTTTGGTGACTGTTTAGAAGCAGTCAACCAGGTTCAAAAGGCAGGATCTGCCCTTGACAAAGCCGAACTGGGTAGGATCTAGTGTCTGTAGGTCCCCAATGTCTTTGTTTATGAGATCCATGATGATCCTCTCCATAGCCTTGCAGACTAAGCTAGTCAGGCTTATGGGGCGATAGTTTCCAGGGTCCATAGAGGCTCCACCTTTGTGGAGTGGGACCACTGTTGCTGTACGCCATTCTTTGGGCACATATCCTGTAGTGAGGCTGAGATTGTATAGCTGTTTTATTTGAGGGATTAGTTCCTCTTGGAGTTCATGTAGGACACAACCTGGGATGCCATCTGGTCCCATGGAAGCAGTGTTTTTTGCTTTGGAGAGGGCAGCCTTCACCTGAGCATCAGAGATGTTTGGGAGGCAGCCCTCTGCCGGGATAGATACTTGCTCTTTTGGGGGGGGGGGGGTTGAGAAGTTTGCACTGAACCTGTCTGCCAGGATATTGGCAATGTCTGTGGGTTCAGTGTATTTTTTGTTGTTTAGAATCAACTCAGAACAAGTCTGGGAGTTGCATCCCATGTTCCTAACATAACTGAAAAAAGCCTTATGATTGTCTTTGGTGTCCTGTGCAATTTTTCTCTCGAAGCTGGCCTTGGAGGATTTTATGAGGGATCGTAATTTTTTGCTAGTATTGATCAGAGATGCCTTCCCTATTAGGGATTTTGCTCTATCATGTAGTAGCTTCCTCCTTCTGTTGTACAGTTTATTTATGGCAGGGGTTCACCAGACTGGACGCCTGCCTTTGGATGATTGAGTCTTGGTTTTGTTTGGGATAGCATGATCCATGCATTCCTGGAGATGTACGTAGAATGCATTTATATAGGATTCTGCAGTTTGGGCCATAGTTTCCACTGGCCCTGGGGCCTTGAAGGATTCCACTTCGGTTTTGAGAAGTGAGAAGTTTGCTTTTGAGAAGTTTTTCACTGTGGTTTTCTGGGCTGGGGGTGTGGTCGGGATGTGGACATCTAGTGAAATTAATTTATGGTCTGATCTTACCAATGAGGGATATACTTCTGGTGTGGAGCATAGAGTCCCCATGTTGGTAATGATCAGGTCTATTATGTTGTCCCCTCTTGTGGGAGTGGTGACTAGTTGTTCCATAGCATTTGAGTTTATAAGTTCCAGGAACCTTTGGGCTAAGGTGCTGGGGCTTGAGTAGTGCTCACAGTCAATGTCTGGGTAGTTGAAGTCGCCCAATATAATGGTGTTTGGAGAGATCTTCATGTTCTCCAATGTGTTCAGGAAAGCCGAGTGGGATTCCTGACTTTGAGAGGCTGGTCTGTAGGATGCTATAAACTGAAAAGCAGTCTTGCCCACTGTTAGTTGCTCATGGATGGTCTCCGATACTTCGTGCAATGCCACTAACCTGGAGGTGTAGATATCCTTGATAAATATGGAAACTCCCCCTCCTTTTGTGGTTCGGTCCGGGTTTTGGGGCCGAAAAGCATGATATGAGGTATAGCCTGGTAGTGCTGGGGTATTCTCTGGAGCCTTGAACCAGGTTTCTGTCACTGCACAGATATCGATGTTCTCCATACTGAGGAGAGCTTCGAGTGCGTGCATCTTGAGGTTAAGACTTCTGGTGTTAAGCAGCATTACCCTTAGTTTCTTGTTCCTTGTGCTGTCTATGGGGGTGGGTTTGACTTTTGAGCCTTGCCTAAAAAAGACACTATGGGGGTGGCAAGAGCCTTTGCCAATATCCGAAAGCCCAGTGGTGACAGGTGCTAGCCGTCCCTAGCGAAGCAACATGGCTTGTCGAGCATGTCATCCTAGGCTGACAGACACTGGATCCCCTTTGAATGACTGGGATTTCTTTAAGTGTAGCATGTCCAGCAGCTCTGGGTTTGACATGGCCTTGTATGTTAAGCAGAGACTGCCTCTGAGTAGACGATATGCAACAGAGTATAGCTGGAGTTTTTTAAACCAGTCAGCATAGGGCATCGCTTTAGGCCTGTGATTCTTTTAGTGAAGCTGTTCCATTCTATTTCTAATGTCTCCCATCCTAGTATTTTCAAAAATTCTACCCACAACTAAACATAAAAAGTTATGTGTATCATTATTAACCTTAACATGTTTAGATAATGTACTGACATCACTTCTTTTTTGTATTTGATACATCTGCTCTGTAATTCAATCTCTAAGGGCTCTGCTGTTTTCAGTATATAAAAACAAGAACACACTGTACACTGAGCTCAATACACAATGTGTTCTGAAGCACAAGTAGCCAAAGTATCAAAAACATATATTTTACCTGTATTAGGACGTGAAAACTCATTATTACTATTAATGTATTTAGACATAGAACATATTCCACAAGGCTGTATATGTCCTTTCTTTCCCCAAACACTTTTATTCCAAAAATAGCAAAGTCTCCTTTTCAATGAATGCATATTCTTATGGGCAAAATTTGGTCTAGGGCAAATAAAGATCTAATTTCTTCATCTGTCATTAAAAATTCCCAATGCTTCTTTATTGTATTTTATACAATCTAGTATCTCTAGAATAAAACATGGGAAATCTTATTTTATTCTCTTTCTTCCTACTAGGTGTCTCCTACATTGAGATACTGTCTCTCCTTGAAAAATAGGGCTTGGCTGTACCTTCCCTTAATCCAGTAACAATGTCTTTAGTTCTTCTTATCTCATCTTTATCACAGCCTCTTTCTATAAAATGTTGACTAATCCGTTCTACTTGTTGCTCAAAATCTTGTGTTCTGGGGGTAGAGCCTAAATGGCTAAGTGAAAGCAGCAGTATTTTAGAGTTCCATATAACTAGGAAAAAAAATATTCTTTTTTTTCTTCAAAGTATAAAATCTTATAGATAAAGGACTAATTTACATAGTTAGAAACTTTGGTGAAGTTTTACAAATAATGTCCTATCAAAAAGCTTGGAGATATATTCACTTGTTAAAATGAGGATAGCTTCTTGGTTCTGTTAGTGATAGCACGATCCATGCACTCGTGTAAGTGCTTATAAGTGCATTTGTGTAGGATTCAGCAGTCGAACCTCTATTGTCCATCTGCATGGGTGTTGTGTAGTTTGCCACTTCTGTCTTGAGAAGCATGAAGTTGGCTTTGGAGAATTTTTTTACGGTGGTTTCCCTAATGGGGGGGGTGGGGGGTGGGAGGTGGGGGGCAGGATTTGGATTTGGATGTTTAGGGTGATTAGGGTGATTAGCTTGTGGTCGGATATGACCAATGAGGAATTGACCTCTGGTGTGGAGCACTGGTTGCCCATGTTGGTAATGACCAGGTCCAGGATATTGCTGCCCTTGGTGGAGGTGTGGCTAAGTTGATCCAAGGCATTTGAATTTGTGAATTCCAGAAAACGTGAGCAAAAGAGTTGGTACATGAGTAGTTTTCCCAGTTAATGGTGGGGTAGTTGAAATCACCTATTATTAGGGTGTTGGGTTGTACCCTAATATTTTCCAGTGTATAGAGAAATGAGGAATGGGAATCCTGGGACATGGTGGGGGTTCTGTAGCAAGCTACAATTTGGATTTCAGTCTTGCCCAGAGTTAGTTGCACTTGGATAATCTTGGATGCATTATGCTGAGCAACTAGCCTGGAGGTGTGGATATCCTTAATGAATATGGACACGCCTCCACCTTTAGTGTTTCAGTCCAGGATAGGTGGTAGAAAGGTGTGGTATGAATTATAGCCTGATAATACAGGGGTGCTTTCTGGAACCTTGAACCAGGTCTCTGTCACTGCACAGATGTCGATTTTCTCCTTTTTAAGGAGTGCCTCAGTGAGTGCATTTTGAGGTTTAGACTTCTAGCATTGAGTAGCATTACCCCCAGATTTTGCTTACTTGTACCTGTTATGGTGGTGAATTTGTCATTTGAACCTTGCCTAAAAAAGGCACTATAGAGGCAGCAAGAGCCTTAGCCAGTATCCAGAATCCCAAGAGCGACAGGTACAAGCCATCTCTGGCAAAGCATCGTAGTCTGTCGATCATGTCATCCCAAGCAGACAGATACTGGATCCGCTTAGAATGACACCAGAAGCTTAGCCAATTGTTGAAGTCAATCATTTTGTCCTTATATTGTGGTATCATTCTGAGTGATGGTAGGATGCTACTCAGGGCTAGGGTCATACCTGCCTGGGCTACAAGATCGGAGAGCTCCTCCATGTCCCTTTTCATGTAGTCCAAGGAGGTACGTCTTAGGTCATTCACACCAACATGGACAATGACAGAGTCATATTTGTACTTGTTGTGGGGTGAACTGAGTGCTTGCATTATGTGGCGGATCCTGGCACCTGACAGGCAGCTGACAGTGACATTTTCTTTGTTTAGCCTGGTGAGTGGAACATCAGTGTGCCTGACTATAGAGTCACCTATGACTAAAGTGTTGTGTACGTTGTTATGCCTTATGGGCTGTGGTTGAGTGGCACACTGAGTTTGTTGGCTATGTGTCATTTGGGTTGTGTTGTGGGGGTGGAGGTTGATTGTGTTTCTGCTTTGGAGGTCTCTGTTGCCTGGGCAGAATTTTATTGAGAATCTCTGCGAATTTAGGTGTGTATTTTGTGTTTCTATGTGTGTGCTTTGGTGGTTGTCTATCATGCGCAAATTATTAAACATTAGACATATTTGTTTTCCAACATATAAGTTCATCATTTTCGAGTATGGTCTTTTTTCACTGAAATCTATAGTGCTTAGACAGATGATGACTATGCATTTCTCTATTATCCATACTGCTCTGAGAGTATCACACAGTCTACTTCTTCATATGCGAATACTAAGTCATACAAAATTCCCTTAGTTATTTCTGCTTTACAAAATGCATAGTATTGTTAAATACCTATTTGTTGAACAGAAGACCAATATAGGACTGAGAGTCTACCATATGTTGTACATTTTAAAAGCTGATGCTACCTGGCAGTTGTGTGGAGCATGAGTGCCTATAGAATTTAGGTGTCAGATGGTTGCATATTCCTGCATTATCTGCAGGAATAAGGATACACACACATAGTAGCAGTTTGTTAAGAAGGACGACACGGGGCTGAATATTGGCTGAGCCTGTTAAGCTTATATCATGGCTAACTGTATATCCACATAGGAGATATCTTTCATTAAATCTTAAACTGTGTGTGCAAACACTTTACAAATTCTTGTATAGATACCTGCTTGTTGACATTTGCATGTATTTTGCACATGCTTATGACTATAGCATGTATTAGCTTGATTTTTATGAATATCTCCATCATGCATACTTTTTCTGCCAACAGCAACTATTTTACTTCAGCTTAATTTGTAAAGCTTTGAACATAGTGGGATAGTTCTGTAGAATAAATGTGGAATGCAATAACATTGGCAAACTCAATGTATTGTAGACTTCTATCATTGTCTGTTACCTCCAATTCACTGCCCTTTTCATACTGTTATTTGGTGGGAGACAGATGAACAGATATATATTTTGACTCTAAAGTAGAGAAATTCCATAATATTAGGAATATTTATGATGTATAATTTCTAATGTAAAACAAAATATATGTATATATTTTCTGCCCTCCTATGTAAAATATATTCAAATATATTTAATGAACAGGAATTTATACTTATCTGTTAAGATAAGCTGAGTGTTATATGACATTGTAACACTGTCTGAGCTATGAAATATTACAGTTGTAGTTTTGTGTTGTGACCACTGTGCTGACAATCAGTCAAGCTTGCAAGTTTTGTTTTACAAATGCAGATTATGTTGAACTGTATTTTAACCATCTTGTAATATTTAAGCTGTGATCCATGTCACTACTCTATCCCTGCACAGTCATATCTCTGATAATCCCTCTATGCAATCACATTCAAGGTGGATTAACTAGGCAAGTAGGTATCAGGGTTATAGTGTGAGCATAGCTGAGAGCTACAAGTTTAAATCTCAGGTTCTCCAGTCTGTCTTGACGAGTCTTCCAATATGTAGAGCATTGTGAATGGCACATCAAAAAATGTATATACAGATTATGTATTGTTATTTAATGTAAAGGTTGTAGAACGTGGCTGCTCACCATATTGCCCTGTCATTTTACACCTCCATACTGTCATTCCTACATGTTTTTTACTTTCTGCAGGTGATGAAGAACATGCTAGGAATTGTGCCTTGTGCATCAAGTGGATGCACATTCTGGAGGAGCAGAGCAGGGAAGAGGTTTGTTTAGCACATTTTCACATTTTTTAACTGGAATAGATCTGCCCCCGGATTCATGAAGCTCGGCGCAAGGCCGGTGTAAGGCCTGCACCGGCCGTGCGGCATATAAATGGTGTAGTAGCGCCATATGCATATTAATGAAGGTGCGCTGCCACCACATCCACATGCATAGGACACGTGCACAAGTGCATGGGGCGTTACTAAGCTGCGCCCGGAGGCATGTCAATGTCAGCTGGCGATGAGCAACCTAAACTGCTGAATATTATAGCCTGCCTGCAATAGTAATCGCACCTATCAGTGTCCGTGGATAATGAAACATATGCAAAGCATGCAAGACAGTTCCCGGCCACACAAAATGGAGAACCAAACAGAAATGCACGCAACACAATATGAGTTTCCGTCCATGGAACAAATGATATTTAAAATCGTGTGTCCGTAATGTACTGCACTGTCAGTAGTTATACCCAGTGGAAGTGAAGCGCATCATGTCAGCGTGCCGCCAATACACACGTCTAGCCCCATGGGTATGGTCACCAGCAGTCCCACAATGGTAGTGATAGTACACAGCTGGGCAGTTGTGGCTATATAACAACCGTAAAGAAACCTGACAGTCCAAATTGTATACCAAACACACACAAACATATGTATATTAAAATGTGCTATACACATGAACAGGAACGTAATCGTCACATACATATAGGATGCTATATGCGGAACCGGGATATCCAAAAGCAGAACCCATGCATGCAAATGCAATACGCAACAACCCCTGTATAGCACATAACCCGCACCCATGTCCGAATGTCCACCAAATCCAGCAACCAGCCTTGCGCAGCCGTACACCTACACATAGCGAGTATTCCCCATATGTAGTAGGAAGTATCATCCTAGGCAGTGTCAGGATTGCAAATATGTATCCCACGTTTGTAAACATCCCATCACAGTTATGTAAATCCAAATGCCCGCGCGTTCATGTTTCGGCAAAATGTGTGTACATCCCGCATGGGATAAGTAACCTGTTGAAACCTCAGAGTTGTTTACACGCCACGGTGTCCAGTACTGTACACATCTGGACAAAACATGTATGTGTAGTCATGGTACTGTTCAGTTTCTACACAGACATGCAAAACATACTACGCAGGATGGAACAGCTGTCCACCATGCAGGTCACCCCACTAGGGTTGCCACCTGTTCAGATGGCCAAGGTGGGACATCCCTTGTAGAAATGTGAGAATTTGCAGGATAAAACATACCCCCGGCCAGTGCAAAGGACAGAATTACACTTGTATGCCAAGATAAAAGCTTATTCCATAGCATTTGAATAGCTTATGCTATCCCAAATAATAGTTATGTGTACCAGATACAAAATACCTGTATCATGCAACTAGTAAAGAAAATAAGAAATATATTTTTGTCTTAAAATCACAGGACATTTGCCATGTCTTAGGTTTCATCGCAGGACACAACTGTCCAAAGTGGGACCTCCACTCGCAAAGAGGAACAAGTGGAAACCCTACTCCCCACTGAATTATCGACAGTATATATTCAACTCAATCACATACCGACACCACCTCTCAACCTATTACAGCAACAAAATCTGGACAAAGCCTAAAAGGATGGGTGGACAAATAGAGACAGATGTAATGACTGCTCTCACAAACTTCGAAAGTTCACAGAATAATAGTATGTACATAAGCATGAAATGTTGTGAAGGATGTGGGGTAGTCCCCAGTATTACAGAGGTCCGTACATTTATACTGTAACAAACCGTCACATATGTTGGCTGTACTACTGCATACCTGTAGTTAATTCATAGTTAAGTCATGTGCAAAATAATAATCCTCGTAAGAATGAATACAGGAAATAGTCAAATGTGAATGGGAATACCACTCACCGTGGATTATGTATTGTAACCACCCCCACCCATATTATGTATTGCCAACATTATAAGCTGCTGACAGGTGCCCAAACACCTGTGTCTGTAAACACAGATAAAATGTTTAAAATGGACAAACCCTGTCCATGTGCTTTGTCTGACATTTGAACATGGTCAAGGCAGTTCCGTTCACCAGGCGGACAAGCCTAAACCCAGATCACCACATGAACACCCTGACAATTAAAGACCTGTATGTGTCAGGACTATAAGCCTTGGGGTTCTGAATATCCCTGCAGTGATTAAATATGCAGCTCGGGTCCAGAGCAGTAGGGAATAGGGAATGTGTAACATGTAGTACCGCATTTTTCCCAGCAGGAGAATGGATGCCTGTGTCATAAGTGAAGCGGTGAGGCATATGTTAATGTAGCTATGTACTATGAGTATGCATATAAATGAGTCAGAACACCAAACGTATAGTGGTTACAGCATCCGGCCAACGTGAATGCAGTCCCGGTTCAACTACGACTACAGCACATATAATGTGAAAGTGTAATGAATGCATCTGTGCTGTACAGACAGTTAAATATGTAAAGGTGAACGTGTGTTTCACATACGTCCATTAACCGGATTACAGATAATATACTGGTACTGTCACAAGTAATAAAGCCCACGTAAGCACAAAGACTTAGTAAACATATGTAACCCACAATAAGGAAATGCAAGTGTGCCTGTGCGTGTGTGATCCGCTCACAGCATAGTAAATGAATGCTGTTTCCCCCACGTTAGTTATACATGGCACAAACCTGTTAACCCCGTAAAGTATGAAACCGGACAAAGGCATGCAAACTAACGGTACAAATAGGGACAAACCCCAGATATGTGCCAGAACAAACATAGAAAGTGGATAGAATAACGGGTGTGTCAGTAGCATGGATTCTCTGAAGGGTATGCAGTCATAACCTGAACTGCTTGCCAGTATTCCCCACCGTAAGTCTCAAATGAAATGCCACTACATTGCCAGATAGACGCAGGTTTATGTAAAACACACCGAAGATAAAGAGGCAACCAGCTGTACACTCTGCGACAATCTGTACAGTGGAAAGGTATGGTATGGATATAGATATATGTGTATACACATAATCCACAGACGTAAACCAAAGCAAGTTATGAAATGAGGATTGTACATGTATATATGTATACATAACAGACTTATGTCCCGTAGATATGACATATGTACATAAATAGGCCACGTTATAGCTAATATGGGTAGACAAACAGACATGCACGAAAGGTGAATAAACCGCTGCATTCCAAACCATTGGCCAGAAAGTGACAGTCCAGCAAGTTCTACACTTTAAACATGCAGATAGGTGTCCATTGCAGGACCCCAAAAATTGATCCATACGTAGTGTCAACCGACATTGACGCAAAATAAGTGACCTCAGCAAATACGATATAGCTGTACATGCAACAGTAGCAGGTGCAAGGGTGATGACACGTGTCAATAGAATGTATGACGTACGAACTGATATGCAGAGAGTGGGGAGTGCATATAAGTGTCTCCACACTTCAGTACCGCCCACATTAAACATGTGTAATGGGTACTTTAGAGGGTTGTCAGGTATGGGAATCATGGGTATGTAGAAATGGGCCTAGGTGTTGTTTGGCAGAGATTTCATAGGCCCGCCCCGTGGGAGTGATGTGGGTATAGCACACGCCTATATTCTCAATAATGGGGCAAACCATCCACTGGATATTGCATAAACCATTTTGGCAATATGTAGGGCCCTATATCAGTATCATGTAGGCGATTATCATGGATGGACATGCGTACGACCAAGATGGTACCCATAACTGTCAAACTGTCAGAATAACACAGCTGCACTAAGACATAGTACATGAAATACAAATAGGGACTATGTTAGATATACCCCAGACAATGTCAGAACATTGTGAGAATACTGGCGTATCCAGGAATACGTATGTTATGAGTGTTACTAATCATGTAATGGAAATGTCAGTCACTATTATCTAACAGCACAGTTCGTAATGCCTTGCCAGCAATCTACCAGAAAGGCACATTACTATGACAAATGTAACAAGGGCAAAGGTCAAATGTCAGGGCGTTTACCCATAATGTGTACAGGTTAGGGGTATGAAGGTAACCTGTCCAAAATACATGTACAGAACTAGTGATACTAGGTGGACAGGTGAGAAGAAAGACTTCAGGACAAATGAGAAAACATGTACAAGTCATACGCATGTACTCCGACTAATGTGAATGACAACGTATGCCTTGTGAATGTCAATGTGGAAGGTTAATAGACACAAAAGTAATGTGTCCCTCAGGGTGTCATGCAGTGTCACCGTAACAATGTCCAGTCCCCCATACTCGTACGTGAGCTCTGCCACTGACGGAAAGCGCAAATACCGGCGCACACATATGGTACATGATAGACCAATTAGTGTGGATAAGCAGCTGCTGGCCTGTGTGAGGAATACAACTGTCTGGGTGGGTGTGTCCTGCAATATAAATGTAATGGCATGTGGCCTGTCATGCCGCCATACAGTGTGTGTATTGGTGTCAGAAAGTTGATATCTTGTATCAGACACATACTCCGCAACTGTACATATTTACGCAGAATGTGCAGAGTTCTGCCTCATATGTTTGGTGTGTTCCACGTAACATCAGTAACATTCTGGCACATTCCTGATAACTGAAGTCACGAAATAATGACAAACATGTGATTAAGACACCAAATCTGACAGAAAAGCCATACTAATGCAAAACATATTATTGTGTCAACTATCTACATTTGTAAGAGCAACATGTCAATACTGCCCCTATGTGTCCCACTATCAGATAAGGCCTTGTCCAGAAATTTGCTCTAGGAGGTGGAGTGGTATGATCAGAAACATGTGTGAGGAAACAGCAATATCGACTGCAAGATAACGCAGAAGGTATGAAATGCGCTGCAGTAGGACGTTCAGTACTGTCCGCAGGTATGTGCTGACATGTCAAATGACACAGCAGTCTACATGAAGTACCTATAGGGCTGTCACCTTTACAAATGATGATAGTGGGACATACCCACAGCCATGCACACAGCACAAATAGACATACACACAGCAAAACTAGGCCATGATACATGAAGCCTCCGGCGTGTATGAGTACAGTGAGAGTAAAGCAAGGATAGATGTCTGCCAAGATATACAGCAAATGCCTGCAAGGGCATGTAACACTGCCCGTAACACGGACGTTGCATGGACAATGTTGGGATTTGCAACATACCCCATTGGTATGTGAAAGCTACGCAAATATGCGATACAAGAAACAGTCAGCTGTCCATGCAAGAGCAGAGTTATGGGCAGAAAATAGATTATATATACATATATATATATATATATATATATATATATAGAGAGAGAGAGAGAGATACAGACATACACACACATGTGGCAGGGCTGGTAATCGAACCTACACATTACTACCCTATCACACTACAGCATGACGCATTTACAGAACACGCTACCAAGACTACTAAACACAGCAGACACACAGGCATTCTACTAGGTGCGTGTCAACATCCGCAAAGACAAAGATGTCAGCAGGATATATCTGTGTTGCGAAGCATCTAAAAGCATAACCTGAGTCCCCAGGCGGACGGGAGCATGCACACACACACACACACATCTGGCAGGCCTGGGAATCGAACTTACACCTAACTACCCTATCACACTACAGCATGACGCACTTACAGAATGCGCTACCGATATTGCTGAACACAGCACTCCCAGAGGCATATTTCTAGGTGGGTGACATCATCTGCAAAGGCAAAGAAGCCGATAGGGAATGTATGTGTTGTGAGGCATCTAAAAGCATTACTGTGTCCCCAGGCAGCTGGAAACACACACACACACTTGGAAGGGCCGGGAGTTGAACATACATCTAACTACTTTAACACACTACAGCATTACGCATTTACAGAACGTGCTACCGAGATTACTGAACACAGCACTCCCAGAGGCATAATTCTAGGTGGGTGACATCATCCGCAAAGGCAAAGATGCCGATAGGGAATGTATGTGTTGTGAGGCATCTAAAAGCATTACTGTGTCCCCAGGCAGCTGGAAACACACACACACACACACACACACACACTTGGCAGGGCCGGGAGTTGAACATACACCTAACTACCTTATCACACTATAGCATTACGCATTTACAGAACGCACTACTAAGATTACTGAACACAGCACTCCCAGAGGCATACTTCTATGTGGGTGACATCATCTGCAAAGGCAAAGACGCCGATAGGGAATGTATGTGTTGTGAGGCATCTAAAAACATTACTGTGTCCCCAGCCAGCTGGAAACACACACACACACTTGGCAGGGCCAGGAGTTGAACATACACCTAACTACCTTATCATACTACAGCATTACGCATTTACAGAACGCGCTACCGAGATTACTGAACACAGCACTCCCAGAGGCATACTTCTAGGTGGTTGACATCATCCGCAAAGGCAAAGATGCTGATAGGGAATGCATGTGTTGTGAGGCATCTAAAAGCATTACTGTGTCCCCAGGCAGCTGGAAACACACACACACACACACACACACTTGGAAGGGGCGGGAGTTGAACATACACCTAACTACTTTAACACACTACAGCATTACACATTTACAGAACGCGCTACCGAGATTACTGAACACAGCACTCCCAGAGGCATACTTCTAGGTGGTTGACATCATCCACAAAGGCAAAGATGCCGATAGGGAATGTTTGGAGAGTGAGCAGTCTGAAAGCATATTACTGTCCCAAGGTAGATGTACACAAACACGGCAGTGCTGTCATCGGGCCAACTAAATATCTACGGAGCACTACAATACTAAATAGATACGGGATGCGCCACAGACAGTACACCCTTCGAGAGAGCAACCAGTGTGTTCAATGTAGGCATCCATCGTGACATTGAAAATGGACATAGGTTGCTGGGATGACCACCATGGCTATACAGGATGTCAATGGCCATGCCCACACGCTTAGTATCACATGTCTGTTTGGAATGTACTGTGTATCCATCTACACAACGGCATACTGGGCATGCTCACACACTTAGCAGTTGCAAAGGGCCATCTTGCATGCACACGGAGTCTAATCACGGAAGGGTGCAGTGTGGAATGTACTGTGTGTCCATCTACACATTGGCGTACTGGGCATGCTCACACACTTAGCAGTTGCAAAGGGCCAACTTGCATGCACACGGAGTCTAATCACGGAAGGGCGCAGTGTGGAATGTACTGTGTGTCCATCTACACAACAGCATACTGGGCATGCTCACACACTTAGCAGTTGCAAAGGGCCATCTTGCATGCACAGGGAGTCTAATCACAGAAGGGTGCAGTGTGGAATGTACTGTGTGTCCATCTACACAATGGCGTACTGGGCATGCTCACACACTTAGCAGTTGCAAAGGGCCATCTTGCATGCACACGGAGTCTAATCATGGAAGGGCGCAGTGTGGAATGTACTGTGTGTCCATCTACACAACAGCATACTGGGCATGCTCACACACTTAGCAGTTGCAAAGGGCCATCTTGCATGCACACGGAGTCTAATCACGGAAGGGCGCAGTGTGGAATATACTGTGTGTCCATCTACGCAATGGCGTACTGGGCATGCTCACACAGCAGTTGCAAAGGGCCAACTTGCATGCACACAGAGTCTAATCACGGAAGGTCGCAGTGTGGAATGTACTGTGTGTCCATCTACACAACAGCATACTGGGCATGCTCACACACTTAGCTGTTGCAAAGGGCCATCTTGCATGCAGATGGAGTGTACACACAGAAGGGCACAGTACAGAAGGGCACAGTAAGTTATAACTGTCCTCACGCACAGGGCGGTCACACAAGCAGTGACCTGTACACACACAGCTGCCATCACAGCTGTCACAGGTGCAGGTCACACATGTACACACTGCAGTGTACACTGTAGCTGTCAAGTCAGCACCATGTCGTCGGTGCAGCACTACACAGCCTTACGATCCCACAACACGATGTGACACATGACCACTGGGCTGTACAGCGGTGTACACCAGCTGTGCAGACTACACATGTACCAACAGGGATCCAACAGGTGTTATGCATTGCAATGATACCAGTATACATGAACAGGTCGGCTCAACACATAACATGGTCCTTACACAGCTGTGACACCTCACTGTTGCTGTACACCAATGAACACACGTCTGGATATGTCATACATGTAATTGTGTGGATGTGTGCATGGACTGCACACACAACACATACATACATAGCCTTTGATGTACCACATGCATAACACTGGCCTAATCAATGCTACACACATGAATGGAAGGTGGGCCCATGTCTGTTGAATGCTCACACTACAGGGGGTAGCAGTGTTGACCGGGACACATACCATTGTACTGGTCACCTGTGACACCCGTGATATCATACCGCAGTCCATGTGTTATGTATGTCAACACACATGTCCAACAATAGCAATGCATACAAACATGGCAACAGGAGACACATGTGACATCTGTACTGTGCATGCAGCAACCATGCATGAGCAGTGGTCGATGTCTGTAACATAGTTGCACCTACCTACAACATGCAGACGCAATGCAGACCCATCATTGACACCTGTATACGGTGACATACAAACAGCACATATGGAGGGATGTGTGTACATAATGTGGTGAACCACCTGTCTAGATGTATGTGTGCAGGGGGTGGCTCACAGTTGTGTCACGCACCATCCTATCATGCCATGTGCAAACAGTACACTATGTCGCTGTTACGTGACGGTGCTGACATAATGCATACACAGCGGTCAGGTGTTAACAACTATATGTCACATGGCACCTGTAACGCCTACAACCTCCCGTGTGCATATAGCAGCACATCTGCCAGATATAGTGTTGGTACACATAATGCAATCAATACCGCTGCATGTCTATCAAACGTGTCATCATATGGCAGGTGTATCATTCCCAGCACTGCCATGTGTGTCCAAATGTGTGACCAAGGATGCCACATATTGCGGGGAATATGTCCCAGTTGCTACACATCCCTGTACACCATTGTAGAGATCTGTACATACATCAGTGTGGGAAGCATGACGTCGGCTGGTGTGGTGCATCACACACGTCGGCTGTCCGTATACACATGTGTGGTCACCACAGTGTGTGTGTGTGTCTGTATGTATGTCTGGTGCTTGGTGTGAGGGTGTATGCTAATATACGGTGGGAAATGATCACTAACCCGACGTGGTGACTAACCCGTAATGGTGATGCATTGCACAACCCTGTTGATGCCATAGGTCCCAGCCATACTGGCTACCTGTGCATGTCCCTTCTCTGTGACACTTCATGTGGGTGCATAGTACTGTGAGGGTGATGACCACACAGGCAAGGGTCCCCGCCTGCACACTATGGGGTGTGCATTATAGTGGTGTACACCCCGTGAATGCGGCCATGTTCCCGTACTGTTACAGGGTCCTACTGCTGCACAGTGTGGCCTCCAGCTACCAAGTGACACCTCACATCATCATTGGCCAGGCCGCTGTGTACAACCCCTGCACCATGTCACCATACCTGTAATGTGTCCTGCTATGTATGTCACATCTCTGTCCAGTGTAGCCTGTGGCACCAACCACATGCGTCAGGTGCAGTATATGTGCGGACATCTGTGTCATGTTGGTGTGTCCAACAGTCAGGTTGAGGGTACGTGTAGCATGCTGATATTGCCAGATGTGCCTGTGAGTAATCCACAGTTACACGTGGGGGACTGCAAACACTGCTACCTGTAGGCACATGCAAGTACACTATAGGAGGGAACCAGGGTATCACAACCAACATGGTGCTACAGATGTAACCGAGACACATACCGTGAACACATCACAATGCATGCTGCACCTGCACTACATGGTATGACTGGTGCATGTCGACAGTGCACAACCTATGTCACATACACATCTCTCAGTATTCACACACAACCACTGCAACATACACATCCCTCACTATGCATACACAGGTAATATTACATACACCTCTCACTATGCTGTTCACGCTGTGCATCAGAATATTTGTGCATAACCCTGCACCGATGGTGTGGATGACAGGGATGCAGCACAGGCTTCATCATATGCACAGGGTGATATGTTTGCCAGGGGCATAGGCTGCACCAATGGATAACATCATGTGTGTGTGTAAGGGCCGTTGAGTTGACTGGGCATGTCTGTGCAGAATGCATGTGGATGTTGTGGAGCCCTATAGTTGTTTGCTGTGTGCGTGTATGTGTGTACACAGTTCTGCCATTTGTGATGCCTAGATGGGGTATAATTGACAGCCCCAGATTGTACAGAGCAGGTTGTGTGTCCGTCCACAGCCACGTGACCTGTGCCTGCCTGGGGTTGCACGGGCACTACCAGGTGGAGGTACAGAGTGGCTACTGTCCGCTGACACATGGCCGCTGGAACCGTGTCCCCGCTGAGACTGTCCAGGGCCATGTCCCCATGGCCTGCTGTGTCCTGGTGTTGACAGCGCAGCACCAGCTGCATTGCTACTGCTACCGGCACTATGGGAGTGGGCATGTGAGGTGGCACGCTCACGTTGACCTACACTAGGTGGTGTTGCTGACCTACATCCACGTGGCCTGCGCCTCACTCCTACCAGGTGTTCCAGCTCAGGCAGCTCCCGCTCGCGGATTGCCATGCCTCGGTCAAGGATTCCAACCATTTCACCTAATCGCCTATCCAGAACATTAGCAATCTGCTGTTGAGCATTTGCCAATGCCTGGATGTTGTCATTTAGGGTATGGATAGCAGCCCTATGCAGCCTCTGCCCTTCTCTGTTCTGCCATTCAGCACGTGCCTGTGCCACCATTACAGTCTGGAACATGCGTCTGGTGATACCAGCTGCTGCGCTCTGTCCTGCAGGTGTATGTCTGCCAGAGATCCTCCTATGAGCAGCACCGGCCACATGCCTGTGTGGCACATCTGCAGTCATTACACTGACACCATGGTGTGCAGACACACCTTCTGTAGCCACCACACGTTCCTGTTCCATGCTAACAGATGCTGACTGTCCTTCCTCTATGGCCACTGGTGATGCGGTATGTGTTGGCAGCAGAACTGTGTGTGGGGAAGAAGGGGACATAGCTGGGATGGTAACCATTCACACAGATTCAGCCCCTGACAACCCTGCCTGTACCTCATGCATATGTTCATCACCGCTAGTGTTTGATGGACCACAGGAGGGTAACGCACCTACATCACCTGTGAATGCAAAGAAATACTGTAAAGTACAATAGACACAGACACACACACACACACACACACACACACACACACACACACAGACACACACACACACACACAGACACACACACACACACACACACACAGACACACACACACACACACAGACACACACAAACACAGACACACACAGACACACCATGCATGTGATTTGTCAGATGGCATGCAGCATGCCTGCGATACAGCAGAGGGCATGCAGCTCAGACATTCCCTGGGGTGCACACTACAGCAAGCAGGTGTCATATCAGTAGCCATGCAGTTCACACAATCATGGTAGTATGCATGCATCCCCGTGATACACCATGTGGCCCAGAACAGGATAACAGTACACATGGCTGACATGACCTTGACATGTAATCTGCTGACATGTGCATTAACATGCATACATGTTTGACACAATGGTGTCCTGACACATGTATGGCATCATAATGGGCTTCACATTGCAGTGTTGTGTGTATGCCCTACACATAGAATGCATGTTTAGCAAATGTGCATGAGCATGGGAGGGTAGTGTGAGCCATCTACATTGCTATACAGTGTGAAGTACAGACACTGTGCCATTGCATGGCAACATGAGGCATCTATGTTGCTGTAGAATGCATAGCCATAACTGCAACACAGTCATGATGTTCAACAGATCGTATATGGTAGACTTCAGTGACACCTCCAGTAGCTGTGCACAGGCTTTTAGGTTGTCCAGTGTACCACATCAACTGTATAATCGGTCAACTAAGGCTATAATTGGACCATGTGTGGACAATGTGCAACAGGGTGTATACACATCCCAAGTACTGTGTGGCTACATGTCTCTGGCCATCCCCCATGGCCATGTGTGCACATGTGTTGGCCAATTGTGTGTGATGGGCATCTTTTCCACATGTCTGTGTTGTCCCATATGACATACACCCATAGATGTCAGATATGTCACAATTCACAGGGCTATGCAGACAACGGGTTGTATGTTTGGTATGTGGGGTATAGGTCATGCGATAGTGTGACAATATTGCAGACGGAACACTACATGTCTGGGACATGTCAGGTGGCACATCACAATGTGTGCACCCAATGCAGGGGCATATGACACAATGGTGACACCTGTGGGCTGCCCATATCACAGCTCACTGTGTGGTACTGTGTGCGTACCACACATGTTGTTCCAATGCATACTACATATGCCTCCATTTTAGAACACCTCCACCGTTGTATGCACAGCTGACCACACATGTCGCAATGATAAGTACTGTGGTTTCAAGTCGGTGTATCAATTCATTTGTATATATTGCACATGGGTGGCGTGTGTGAATGAAGGGTGGTGCGACCTGCATATCGTGACTGGAACAAACATCAGGTGTGCAAGTGTTAACTGGCCACATGGCAAATAGATCTACACTGTGACATGCCTGATACTGATGACAGTCTCACCTGCAACAGACCCATGTCTGTGCAGCACTCCAGAGGTACCTGTATAGGGGTGACACACCAGTATGAACATTATCCATGACTGTATGACAGCCACAGGTTGCACTGTGCATGTGAACACATTCACCTGTGTAATAGCATATAGTATGCACATGTGTGCATACACAACATAGCATACTGTAGTATGCAGCATGTGTGTCCACATACCTGGCATATGTTGTTACTTTACATAATGTACAGTGACACATGCAACTACATGGGATATAGTAGCCATATGTGCAGTACTGACTTACCAGGCAACTCCAGGCTCATTGGTTGTGAGACACCCACCTCCATGATGGCAGCTAGTGTTTCTGGATGCTGTTCCCTGGGTGTCCCCAGACTGGCCAGTAGCTCCTTGGTGTGTGTGTGAGTGGGGGCTGGGTTCGTGGCCCACCACCTGTTCCACCTTGTTCCCTGGCAATTGCAGTGGCATGCTGTTTTGCATGTCGTATCAGGTCCATGCAGTGTCTGCACACCTGCTGGTAGGTGCGGTTATGGCCACCCACATTGTTCACCCTCCTGCGTAGATCCTGCCACAGGTCATCCCGCTGCTGGGCATGCTGTGGCACATGGCTGAACAACAAGTCATAGTTGTCATGGAGCTGTGGGATGAGAACATCATCCTCCTGGTGGGTGTATGCTGGGAGGCATGTACGGGGTATTATCTGTAAGACATAATGATGGTGACAGGTCACAGTTTCAGAGATGTACAGAGATACTGCTGCACATACATTTCTATGACATCTACTATATCTGCACAGTTATCTTTGCAAAGCACCATGACACTGACATGACTGACGTGTTTGTGTCACACATGTCACACCCATTATGCATTGGATATCATCACCATATATATGTGTCACCTCATTACAGTGCTCATACTCCATGTAAATGCTGTCTTGCTGTGGGCATGTCTATTTGCCTGCACTTGTGTTCTTACCTATCTGCACATGCCTCGATGTGTCCACGGTACTACTGTTGACCTGGATGCTGTGTATATGTCACATATCAACAAAGACACAGCCGTAATGGACTTGAGCAGTGACAATGCACACATATGCATGGACACCTGTACATGCATGTGTTTTGCCATATACATCTACACAGCACTGTACAACTGTTCAACATCCTGCCACAGATTGCCTGTATTGCACATGTGATAGACATGGGACAATGGCTAGTCAGATGACATTCGCAGGGATGGTCATCAACCATAGCATGTGCGGGCACAGTTTACAAGCTGTAACAGACAGCCATTGTGCCACCGCAAGGTGCATCAGTGCCACATTACTGATCCAGTCAGTTAATAGTACATCTACCATGCGGCCATCACACCATGTATGACTGTGATGACATGTGCAGCTTTGATGGACAGGGTTGCATGATATGGCGGGAGTATGTCACATATATGGCACAGGGATCTGTCCAGCCTGTGGCTATCCTAGTATTAGGATGGTGGCTGTCCATGACATATGTCATATAGATCAAGATATGGACATGTAGCATGTCCATCATCATCGTGTAGCAAATGTCCTTCTGCAAGGTAGACAGCATGCTGCATAGTGGAGGTGTGGATTGTGAAGGCTGGTATCGCACATCCATGCATAGCCATTACCCCTTACAGGTGGTATGTGATCCAATATTGGTCACCACAGTGCTGTATATGCCTGTCCAGTGATCTCTGTGCTCATGGATGGCACCCTGACATGACATGGGCACCTCATATGACTACCTAAGGGGCCTGGAGACGTCACCATGTCGGGGGGTGCCCTGCACAGCACCATCCCTTACACAGTGTCCATAATGTTGACCACAGCCTAGGTAGTAGTTTATGAGTACAGGGATGTTCACCTAGCGGTGACATTGCTGGTATAATCCATCAGACTGTGCACATATGTCACACACCTCACCCACACAGCCCATTCTGTATGTTGCTCACAACATGACACAGCTATACTGATAGGTCATGGCCATTCACAGCCTTACATACACAGATGCCTAACATTTGTCTGTGTGGTATGGGCTACAATGAGGGTGGGGTACAATACATTAACCCTGTTCTACTGTAGCTGGCACTGATGTGCTGTGCACATGTCACTCTTGCATCTTTTGTAGTTGTGAGTCTGTCAACAGGCCACTGGTGGAACACTCCTGTGACATGCAAAGGTATTTGTAATCAAATATCCATGCTGTCTTGTACATCTGTACTGCTAACATCTACAGTGCTAATGGTTCATGGACATGCACACCATACTCAGCAGTGTTATAGTGCGGTGCCACCCTAAATGACTGTCATCACCACTTGTGGGTTGATATTATCCAACACCCTATCTGTATTGTATGGTCATGCTAGGCACTTGTTCAGAACTTGTGAGCATGTCATGAGCTACTGATTACTATAGCGCCCATTCCACACCATTTCCCACAGGTACACTGGCTGTCCTACACTTCCCAGCTTGCTTAAGGTACGACAGCTGTTGTACACACGTAACGCACATATCCTGTGGGACATGGTTGTATATACAGGCATGTCCAACTGTCACATGCCAGTGCTACTGCCTGTCTATATGAGGGATATGTCATACATGTGGCAATAGAGCAATTGTCTAATGTACACATTCAGTGCTCACCTCCCAACATACGGCACTACAGCCTGTGGGGGATGCACTTCTGCAGCCGTGCTGGGCCCATAGCTCTCAGGTGTACCTCATTACGAGGAACGTACCTCATTTGGGGTTCGAAAAGGTGCATGTTCCTCAAGGTTCCACATTGGAAGGGTCTGTCATACATTCATTGTTGTAAATAGTTTACCTGCTAGCCATGGCTAAATAGATGGGAATCATATTAATTCATTGGAATATCTTTTTTATACGTAAGACCAGCCTATTTTAGCCATCATATGCCCTTCCTAGTTGACGCTGTTAGTAAGCCAGTTGTAAGTGTTCCATGTTTTGCCCATTTGTCACACAGTATGAGGGCTAATGTTCATCAGTTTGGGGACAGGTGGCTGACAGCTATGGCTGGGGGTAATGCTGTCGCCAACCCTGACTGCACCAGACAGTCATTTGGGGATGTGTAACATTCGCAACACACCCCACCCATCACACAGTCTCACATGATCTACACTACTGGCCACACCTACAAGGACAACTTGTGCAGTACGTCTCCATACTCACTGTAGGCACCAGAGGTTGCCCACATCATGGAAGACAACATCACCAGCCTATAGCCCACAGACTCATGTGTGCCCATCACATACAGCCAATAGTGAGTTATAACATTCACAACACACCAGTCATAGCTGACTCTGTAGGGAGTCACACTGCAGTTCCACACAGCAGGCTACACAAGGCGTTAGTCGCTTACATCTTGCTGTCGGGTAACTGCTTCTGCAACATAACCTATGCACCCATGCCACACCTCACCAGGTACGATATGTCTGTCATTTGCCATGTTAGTGTGACTGCCCTGTGATGCCACTTCACAGACTATGTGTGCAGGGACATGCAATAGCTCACCAGTCTTATAGCCCTGAGGGTGTGGGCCTAGCCCTGGGGAGCATTTTGCATTCGTCCGGACACGATACCACTGTACAATGACCGACTCTCTCACTTCAACAGTTGCCTATGCTTCTATTGTCATTCTACAGGCATGTGGTAGCTGTCCGCTATTACTGTCCTGGTCAAACACAATGCTGTGGCACAGATGACTTGCACCTGTCAGCCCTGGGAGTACAGCTCACATATAAGGCTCTTGCTGCTTCTATACTGCCTGTCTTGCACAGTTTCCAATAACTGTCACCGGCAGGGCGGTAACTGGCAGGCACGACATGGGGTCATGTGACACAATGCTTGCAT
The DNA here is from genome assembly GCF_019279795.1 of Protopterus annectens. NCBI lineage: Eukaryota > Metazoa > Chordata > Ceratodontiformes > Protopteridae > Protopterus > Protopterus annectens. The sequence continues at coordinate 1,274,906,713 of NC_056729.1, read as the reverse complement.
CTTCCTCTGTGACGCATGCAGGCAAGGCACACCTTATAATGCACCACTCAAACATCTCTGCAGTGACTGGGACCTGCCTCTAGGCTCTGCAGAGCACACCTGCAATGACAGGTTATAGACAGACCATACCTTTCAGGCACATAACTGGACCGGCACACCCACAGCTGAGGGGTTCCCATATCCCACTATGTTTTGCACACATCCTGGCAAGTTGCTTAGCACAATGCATCAGAGGTGCTCCACGTGCAACTGTGTCAAGGACCGCTATACACATTGTAACAAGCGACAGAGTCAACATCATACCCCATGGGTAACATACCTTCTATGTTGGTATAGCGGACAGTGGGCCTCAGACAGCTACTACTGATGTGTGACTGACACTACCCCACACTTCACTGGGATAGCCACTCATGTACCAACACATCCATGAGTCATACCCTCCGCTCTGCTGGATCAACCCATACACACCACCTCCAAGACTTACATTACCATTGGCATGAACACTACCACCATGTGACTGGTGTTACACACCTGGGATTGTCCCCTCATTGGTGGATTCTGAACATATGCTAATTGACCTTGTTAGCCACATCCCGGCAACACACCCATCAAAGCATACACAGTACATGTGTACTACAACACCTACTACAGACGTCTGCTGACAGCGGTTGTTAACATCATGACACCCGTGCAGATGGACAATGCACATACAAATGCTGACACATACCCCAGTGCACTTCACTAGCATGTACACAACTGCATGGATCATGCTATTCCACACAGAGCCATGATGGTACACACCAGATAACAGACGCCACTCTGGTGGTCATGTTCCATGGACATATGATGTACAACAACAGGTGTAGGCTGTTGCACAGTGGTGTACATTCCCATGTGTGGGGTGGCTCACTGGTCAGCTGTGGTGGGGCCACAGGGTCCCTCATCACATACTCCAAGACTAGCTACGTAAACATGACTGCCACACATTCCGGGTGTACCACCAGGCATTATGGTGGTATGTCAGTATTCGATGGCAACACCCACATCTGCTGTCACATACAACAGTCACTCAGGAACATTGCAGACCCAGGTGTTGTTGGCAACATGCTGGAGGATGGATTCAATGCTGACAGTACACCCTCTCACTCACTACAGGGCCGCAATCCATACATGAACATTGTGGTGTCCCTGTGGTCACACCTACACAGTACTGACCTACACTCTATATGTCCTGGGACACTGGCCCCATGTCACCTTCCAACGTCCCAGGCTGTGATGTCCACCAACCTCTGAATTACATGTCTCCCCACTAGGCCACCATATTCAGTAATAGCCTTGTTTCAGACATTGTAGCCCCTGAATGGCACACAGCAGCATTTATCACACTACACACAGTGGCACCGCATTGCATGAGTGGGACTATAGTCCTACATACCTGACTGGACTGTTCTGCATGGCTATGGGGCACATCATCAAGGACGTCATTCACAGAGACATTGTTGGGCTCCCGTCCTTTGCTGCCACCCGGGTTGGGCTTGTTAAGGTCAGAGCATGGCCCGTACACATGGTGGACTCCTTTCATACAGTTACCAGGGCAGTTGCTGATGGTACGGGAGTCCACACATCCTACATTGTCCTCTCATTGCCTTTCAGCACCATTCCCCATTCTGGTATTGACAACATACACATCCACCTGCACATCGCACCCTGTGTCTCAGGATGTTATGCTATGTGGCTCATGGACAGGACACACAGTGAGGCCAGCATACCATCGTACCTACTACATGTCAGGTAAATGTTTCATACCACGGTCCTCAGTCATAGGGCCCCTCATGTTCAGTATATGCTTCCCTGTGGAACAGGCTGGCACAGGGGACTTTCCCTGCCTAGCTTTCAAACCCCTACATACCAAGCACCATGATTGCTCCACCAGCTGATACTGACTCCAACCATATGGGTGTCGCTGTGACAGATACATAATATGACTATCATGGCATCAAGCTGCATGACACAAGGTGCATGCACATCACCTTTGCATTACACCATTCACCCACTGACTATCACATGGATGGTAGTCCCCTACATACATATCACATTGTACATGTTTGAAGTACACACATATGTCGCACCCACTCCTGTGGTTACCATATTGCCACTGTGGCATGGATATCCTTCTACATGGCCACACCTATCTGTACTGGGTATGTAGCTGGTACATAGGCACCCATTGTACCTCTGAACTCAAAACATCTACACACATTCAAGGGTACACCACCCCATTTAGGGTGTACCTTACACAACAGCTACAGCTTTACATGCCACAACATTAACACGTCATGACGTTTACTGAGCTCCGACAGTTTAAATATGTGGCTGCACTACAGACACCGCATCTGTACACATTTGTATACTACATACACAGGGGTGACCTCTGCTGATCAGACAGGGCCCATGTCCACAACATTATTGATGGATATACTCCTCATACGCGAAATAAGCAGAGGCCACTGTGAGCAACATGCTCATGGATATGTGCACACACACCACAATGAGTGGGATGTGCTTCTGGGTTACATTCCCAAACCGGACACTCACCATGCTGTGGAACATAAGTCCTATGTACATCACGCAGGGAAACTCAGTAGCACTGTTCATGTGATACCTCCCTTGGTGGTTGGGAGACACATGTAGGCCTGGGATCACTGCAGTGGCTGTACTGTGCAGAGGTGCAGGTGACACCTGGCTCTGCTGTTCACAGGACACTACCCTGGGGAGCTGCCACTAGTGTGAACACTGTAGTTGTGCTTACACATGGACTTGCCAGACTGCGTAGTACCCCACTATGCACCTGTGCAGCTATTACATGTCCTTTGTGCATGGTTACTTGGTAGCCCTTCCATTTAGATTAGCTATCATGCTATTACTATGTCCCATACCTACAGGCCATATGTATCCTGTTATTGTACATACCAATAGATGATACCTGTGGTATGCATGATATGCCTGTTATGCTGTGTAGAATATCTGTCATATCTACCTATAATACTATACATTGCACATATTTCACATAGTATCCCATAATGCAAAGCATACTTGCACAGCGGGACCACCTTACATATGTCATTAATGTTATATGCCCATACACATGCGTGCTGTGACAGTATATCAACATATACTATCCCCTGCTATGGCACGTCCTTGTTGGACATACCCTACCACTGACGGCAGGTTGTATGGCATTGTTCTGTTTAATGCCCTCATGTAGCATCCCTTGTGGTGTCTGTGCTGTGTACCTTGTGTCCCACTGCTGGACGCACAGTTTCTACAAGCGTTAGTATGCTCAGCAAGACATCACTACATAAATACCTTTCCCCACTTTATGCATTGCGGACACGTTTAATTAATGCAAACCAGGCTATACATACAGTAAAACTAATTAATACAGATCATGCTATACATAACCTTACATATCGGGCGTTCTACATACCTTGTTGTCGTTACGGCGTTTCTTTTCTATCTCTCTCACAGTGTTTCAACTGTTACTCGGTATGAGCATACGGTTTGAATGTCTGGCAAGTCATCCTTATATACGTCGATACCTGAAACATGTGGATTCATCCCGCCAATTGGTGTTCCTGAGTGACTAATTACTTGCATATCAGCTGTGCAGCTACTCCATTTGCCAATTACGCGGCAACAGTGGGGTATAATTGGATTCTCCACTTGGGCATTGCCTATTTGCCCTACCTTCGGGGAGACGGTCCGTATTGTGTTTTGTTATGTGTAACTGCAACTGCTATGCATGGAGACAAGTATAGTTTGGATTCATGTCCCCCATGGATTGTGTGTGACAGGTAGAGTATTTGGTTCAACATGTGGGTGTACCTGTCATCCCGACATCTGATAATGGATTATTGCAATCAAAACCTGTAACATGGCTGTTTGTTCCATTATACAACGCCTGCAATTTTGCATGATGCCTTTAATTGTGTCTCTCACATGGTATGTTGAGGGTTCTGCAGATGTAATTGACTGACTGGATGTTTGTGCTGCTACTGCAGTTTGTATTGCTTTAGTTTCTAGTGTGGGGGATGTTGGTGGTTGTACGTAACATATGAGGTTTGTGGGCCTTGCATTTCTACATAATCCGTATATATGTGTGTGGGCTCCGTCCCTAATTAGAGAGCTAACAGTTAGTAGACTTATGTTACGGGATTGTACGTTGGGCTGTTGTTAATTGGTTTCTATATCGTCCGCAGGTGAGCTTGCTACTTGTATACCTCTGTAATTGCAGCGATATATCAGGGGATATGTCTAAGTGACAGCTATCCCTTGTATTTCTGTCCCAGATATTTGCAGTCATTGTGGTTGTGTTGTTAAAAGAGCCTGTTTGCCATGGGTTGCCACCTTTTCATATGGTCACTGTTGGACACTTGCGGGACACAAAGCAGTGTTTACAGGCCAACATGTAGCCACGGTCAGTACACAGGTAGCACATACTTTTATCCTCACTACATACCTATTGTTGTGTGACTTTGGCTACTTATCATATTGCATGTAACATTTAAGTTTTTTACATACAGGCATAACTATTAAATACGACTGTTACATTATATATGGGACATATTTATGTCCTACCATCTCGGACATTTGCCCTTTGTACTGTTTTATGTCAGGACACACCTGCCCAGGGTGGGGCTGTCCCTCCTACTGTGGGACAGGCAGTAACCGTATGCCTACGGCTAGCTATACCCACACCTACCGTACTGATCTGCCTCTGACTTGGCAGTAACAAACACATGTTGCGGACACACACACACATTACAGTCACACAGAGACACACACGGCACCCTTAACACACACTTACACAGACTATGGCACTCACAGACACAGTTGAACACAGTACCTACATGGACCGCGACACCGGCAGCGGTGACTAACTGTCCCTTCATATCATCATACTATTACTCGCGGATGTACTGTTCCGGTACAGTGTTCTATTGGTCTTTCAGCCTCGTGGTTACGCATGTCGGTATGTTACACATTCCATGGTTGGCGGTATCCTATTTATTTGTACCTCCAAGATGTTATGAATGTCGTTGAACTATCTATTATATTTGCAGATATCGCTGAATCCATCTATATCACCATATATCCCTCTATTGCCCTTTCTATCTGTATTATATATATGCATATGTGTACATATATATATATATATATATATATATATATATATATATATATATATATATATATATGTAGCGGGGAACGTGACAGGCACACAGCACCACCATATGCTGTAAGACTCATGTACTGTTCAGGTGTTGGCATTTCGTGTTCCACTGGCTGTTGTGTTTACAATGTTTGAGGGCTGCCTATGTAGGGGTCACACATTGGGCCACCTATACATTACAATTTACAGGTGGTCATGTTTGTGTGCCATCCATTTTACTGTGTGTGCAGGTGGAGAGGTGTCAGTCCGTAGGGGCCTACACTGTCAGAGTATGTGCTATACGTTCCCTCTTTGCCAAGGCGTAGGCATATTGGGCACGCCTCCATCTGCCTACTGGGGCTGGAACAGTGTGTTCATGGTCTGAATCCCTCTGTGCCTGTAATGGCCTTGGCAATTGTGGTGGGCTATGAGGGCCTTCACCATTTTGTCCCTGCTGCAGCTGCTTCCGCAGGATCATATTATGTAGCATGGCACATACTATGACGATGTGGGCACACGTGCCTGGAGAGTACTGCAGGGCTCCACTAGATGTATCCAAGCACCGGAACCGTGATTTCAGCATCCCAAACACACGCTCTATGATGATTCTGGTTTGTGCGTGTGCCTCATTATGGCGTTCTTGCATGGGTGTGTGTGCATTTCTGATGGGAGTCATCATCCACGGCTCCAGTGCATAGCCAGCATCCCCCACGTGATGGCCATGTGGGATGTCCCCCCTGACAACTACCTGATACAGCTGTGAGGCATGCCAGATATGGGAGTCATGGTAGCTTCCAGGGCTGCCAGCACACACATCCATGATAATGCCCTGGGCATTGCACATGACCTGGCAGTTGATGGAGTGGAATCCCTTGCGGTTTATGTAGCACCTACCCTGCTCACCGGGTGGTGACTTGATTTGTATGTGCGTGCACTCTATCGCACCCAGTACCTCTGGGTATTGTGCCCCACACTCCTCCTGAGTTCTGGGGAAGTATATCTGCTCATTGGCATGTGGTAACATGGCATCCAGGAACTGGTGTAGTACCCTGGATGCTGATGCCTGTGAGATACCCATTATATCTCCAGTTGGCCTTTGAAAGGTACCTGTGGCCAGTATTCACAGGCTTACACATACCTTCGTGTCCACTGGGATGGGTACCCCTCTGTTGTTTCTGGTTCTCAGGCGTGGCCGGCACAGCTCCACTATTTGCAGTAAGATGTCCCTGTCCACCCTGTAACACTCTACTATCTCCAGGTCATGTAGCCCCTGGTAGGTTAGCCTTGGTCTGTACACTCTCCTTCTCCTCCCGAGGCCTGCGGTGGTTGTTGGCATCATCCTCCACAACACCGTCAGTCTCTAACACATGCTGATGAATCACAGCTATGGCAGCTCCCAACATGTACATTTTAAAAGTTCCCCGTGTGTTTACACCTATGGTGTGGTGTTTGGGAATACACAGTTGTGTGTTGGGTGCTTTCACACTTTATACTATTGTGCTGTGAACACCGATTATGTCATAGGGTGTGTATGTACGATCATAGCTACAGGTTATCTTATGTGTTTTACTGCCGGAACTACTATTGTGGTGACTTTGGTGTTGAATTACATTTGTCTGCCATGGATTACCTCTTGACCTTCCCTTTACATTTCTGCGCGTTGCACCTACCATTTTCTGGCGTGCATCCTGCAGCCTACTTTCATTTGTACTTTCCTGGACCTGGCGTATCTTGCATTATGTGTGCTACTGCTGGTCTGCTGTCGGTTTGCTTTGCTCTGCTGTGTCAGGTCTCCTATCTTTGCAATCCAATACCTCCCCTCCTTTCTTTGCATTCAAATGCCTCCCCTACCCTGTTTTGCAGGTTTCTGCAAGCAGACTTGTCAGCTGCCGTCGATTGGCCTTCGTGGGTTGATTGGTGTTGATTGCTCATTAGTATTCCAATTACCCTACTTCCGCATTTCCTTCTTTTCTTCCCCTGACCTTCCTGTTTCTGCTATTGTTTGTGGTGCATGCGTCCGATTACTGGGTTTTGGGCATGTTTTCATCCTCGTACACATGCGCTTTTGGCCATCATGTGTGCTCTCAGCTAAAATATTCCTCCCCAACCCTGTCCTGCAGCTTTGCTTAGCAACGGACAGGCCAGATTTGCAATGCTCCAATGTACTTACTGCTATGGTGGCACACCCCTCTGCTGATGTCATGTATCTCCTCTGAGCCACTCCTCGGTGTTATACCGCTGCGCCGTATGGTACAACCTTCATACGGTGGGACATTTGCGATTCAGTATTATCTGCCTCATTTGCATGACATTGACTACTAATTCATAGTTACCGCGCCGAACACTATCGCAAGCCCTTAGCAACCCTTGCACCTTGGTTGTGGTGTTTCATGCCTACTATTGTGTATTATGCTGTAAACCTGATTTCTATTATGTTGCGATTTTATGACATTTTTATATTATTTCTTTATGTTACAGCTTCCGCACACATGCCCTGCGGTTGTGCTGTGCGTTACTGTGGACATGACATTAAATGTTGTTATTTACGTGTTGTGCATCTTTTCTTATGCCATTGGCTGTGTATTTCGCCATTGGCATACGTTAACGTTGTGATACCTGGGTCTGGCCCTCTTCCATAGCTCCGATGTTCTGTTTGGGAAAATGTAAACCATGTTTTTTGGTTTACATTTCCGTGGGCTTACGCTACGCCTGCACCACTTCATGAATCGCTATATGCCTTCATTTGCATGGTGCGACACTGCACATGGGGTGATTAGCATACCTACGCCGGGGGCTGCACAGATCTGGCGTACGCCGGTAATGCACGTGGAATTGGATCATACCTGAATCGCTCGACGGCCATATTTGGCGTTATAACGCCTACGCTATGCATGTGCCTGGCGCAAGCTTCATGAATCCCGGGGCTGATCATTGTTAAAGGACTGGCTTGCTTTGCATTTCCTTGCATACTACTACTAGTACAAGAATACCCATCATGCATCTGTAAGGAATAGTCATACAATCCCTGTGATTACCAGTAAGTATTTCATAAAAAATATTTTTACATATGCGTTAGAAACAGACCATGTTTGCTGGAGGCAATGTTGTGAATTGTGCTTCACAACCTAGATGACAGTTATATGTAATTGTCACAGTGCTTTTAGCTATGATGTTTACATGCAAGTTAATAATGCTTTGGTTGCTGTATATAGCAGGGGCTGATATGTCTAAGTTTAAGCCTTGATGTGTTAACATGTTGAGTTGGTAGTTGCTTTGTCAGCAGTCAGCACATTGCTGGAGGACTATGTTTAACATGTATTTCATTTCATCATGATACTGCTGCCTGTGTTTATGGTTAGTTGTGCACATAGCTATTTCTGTTCTTCATTTATATCTGCCTTTTACATAATTACAGATCAGCATTATGCTGTTTGCATTTTGCAGTGACAAATATAAGGATTGCTAATTTATGGATGTAGGGCATTGATATATTAGTTCATAGGTTCATAGGAGATTATAACCTAAGACTTTAACAGCCCTTACAAGCCTAGCCAGTATAACCTGATTTTACTCAATGTATGGCCTCTTCGAGGAAGATGATGGCATAATTTTGAGTCAATGCAGCAAGTGTCTTACAGAATGCCCCTGCCCCTAAGGGATATAGGCATTACCCCAGGTGTGAATTTGCAATTCCTCATCCATTGATCCAAAATGCATTTGATGAGGGCCACTGAATTGCTCTGTTTAATGTCAATAGGAAGCCTGTTACAAAGAAGGGGCAATGTGTAAGACACATACCTGTGTCCCCAGCATAGTTGTTGACTAAGTTTAGATCTCTAGACTGTAGGACCCTCATACTGTTTGACTTGTGAATGTATAGCAGTTCATCAGGGCTGCATTGTTAAGTGTCTTGTAGGTCAGCCATAGGTCACACCTTAATTGTTGGTAGGAGACAGAGTAAAGGTGTAGAGATTTTAGTCTATCCACATAAGACATGTTTACACTTTCCCCCGGATTCAGCAAGCCATGCACGGCATGCAGGATTAGTGCAGGAGCTCTTGGAGGCAATATGGCTACCGTGAGATCGAGGAATAAGCTGCAGGGACGTGCATGAGTGCTCCTGCACTATTCCTGCATGGACACAGCTCCTGTATGCAAATTACCCCATTTGCAGGTGAAAACCATGCAAATGAGGTGGATTTGTGATCCAGGAATCTGTCAGCTGACCGTGCAGTTTTAGTGTAGTGTGCAGAAATGTACTCAGTCAGTAACCGAGTACATTTCTGCAAACTACAAAATGGAGCCATGACAGCTCCAAATAAGTGTATTATGTATTATGGGAAAACCATGCCAATGGCCAAATATATGGCCATTGGCGTGGAAAACAGTTGCAAAAATAAAAATAAAAAAACTTTTTTTTTTTAGCCGATTTCGGCTGTTTAAGCGTAGTGCACAAATGGGGAAAATATAAAAATAACTTGAAATAAGCATTCCAACCAAGATCACTATTTCGCCATTATACTCAATAGCAGGTAGACGAACACATGGCCAGTGAATAGTGGTTGCTAAGGGGGAAGGCTCAGTGTGGGACCTGTAACTATGCATTAGCAAGCAATCTACTGCAAATGAGAGGAATGATACTGAGTCCCAGATTTCCCCTCAATGCTAGCCAGCACCCAACAGTGTAAGTGCAGGAATAGCATGGTTCATGCCTAAGAGTTATCTGACATCATAGGGGTGTGTATCAGGTATACTGTAAGCTTATTAGAGCCCTGTGGCTCGAGTTTGCCCTTAGTTTAGCAGAGCTAAGCAAGGGGGTGTGTCTGAGGCTGCCTAGCACTCTTTACATTGCCTAAGCGGGTGTGTGCGCCATGCACCATGTTTTAAAGCAAAAAAAAAAAGTAAACCAGGAAATAGCAGCTCTGTGCACATTTGAGCACTGTGTTTGCGAAGCACGCCCCCGGACTTAAACAGGAAGGCAATGAGAAGGGAAAACAGCAGTAGGAAGGTAATCAAGGAGAACTAGCATAGCTGGCAGGTGAAATGTATCAGAATCAACCAATTACACAGGCAGCAGCCTAGGTCAGAACACTACTATAAACTATGTGAACACGTTTCTGTCTGGCTTTTCCCACATACTCTACACCACCGGTGCATACAAGTGGGGACATTTTAACAAACAAAAGCAACAAAATGATAGAGGCTGCAGCAGCTATCATAATTCAACATGTGGAAGAGGCTGAGGGTGGTGAGGATGAGAATGCTGTCGACCAACCCACAGTGAGGAGACAGAGAAGAGTGTACAAACCCAGGGTAACCTACCAGGGGCTACATGAGCTGGAGATAGTGGAGCACTATAGGGTGGACAGGGACCTCCTACAGCAAATTGGTGAGCTGTGCCGACCACGCCTGACACACAAAACTAACAGAGGGGAGCCCTTCCCAGTGGATACCAAGGTATGTGTAGGTCTAAGAATACTAGCCACAGGTACCTTCCAAAGGCCAACTGAGGATATCATGCAGATCTCACAGGCATCAGCATCCAGGGTACTCCATCATTTCCTGGATGCCATGTCAGCACATGCCGGTGAGAATGTATATTTTCCCAACACCCGTGAGGTGTTGGCCAGCAATATGCATCTCTTCCACAAAATAGCAGAATGTCCTGAGGTAGTGGGTGCTATAGACTGCATGCACATATGCATCAAAGCAGCACCCGGTGAGAAGGGTAGGGTCTACATCAACCACAAGGGCTTCCCCTCCATCAACTGCCAGATCATGCGTGATGCAAAAAGCATTATAATAAATGTGTGTGCAGGCTGCCCTGGAAGCTATCACGACTCCCACAGTTGGCATCTGATGCAGCTTTACCAGAGATTTGCCAGTGGGGACATCCCTTACTTTCACCTAGTGAGGGATGCTGGTTATGCACTGGAGCTGTAGCTGATGACACCCATTAGAAATGCACACACACCCAAACAAGAACTCCATAATGAGGTACATGCACAGACCAGAATCATAGTAGAGGATGTGTTTGGGATGCTGAAGTCACAGTTCTGGTGCCTGGACACATCCGGTGGAGACTTGCAGTACTCACCAGCTACATGTACCCAAATTGTCATCGTATATGCCATGCTACCCAATATGATCCTGTGGAAACAGCTGCAGCAGGAACAGCATAGGGCAGGGACACAAAGCCCCTCACCATTGTCAAGGCCTGCACAGGCACAGAGTGACTTGGAGGAAGAATAACCTGAGCCTGCCCCAGTAGGCAGAAGTAGGCATGCCCAGTATGCCCTGACTTTGACAAAGAGGCAATGCATGGCATGGCACATACACTGATACAGTAGGGACCCAGGGAATGACACCTCTCTCTGACTCACACATACAGTAAAAGGGAAGCCAAACATGACACTACCTGTGCTTAACCATGTATAGGGAGTGTACTATGTGCATCCGACATAGGCGGTCCTCCAGCACCATCCTCAATACTGGCACAGCCACAAGGTAAGTCACTCTTCATACCAATTGCTGAATGGAGTAGTATGTGTTGTTACTTCATTCTATGGTATGGATATGAGCATGCAAGGGAATTGGGTGGCTGAATGGGGTGCCAGCAGATAGTAGAAACCTATAGGGGCAGCATGAGATCTGTAACAAATACTGGTGTCACCACAGTAGCCAGTACTAGACAAAGTGACAAAACCCACTGCAGGAAATGTGCTGGGCCACATGTGTGTCCATATGACACACACATGCCATTCAGGGAGGCTCACATACCCACAACAGTCTCTTGCAGCAGGACAGGTGTAGACAAACACAAACAAAGGCTGTGCTAAGGCCTCTGATTGATAGCTATGGGTAACCTCACACTCAGGTCTACAGAGACAGGCTACAACAGGTCAGGCAGTGGAATGCTAGTTCTGAAGGGTAAGACATCAGAAACTGAAATGTAGGTCAATCAAACCTAAGACCTGTAGTACACTGATATGCCTCTTGTCAGCATGATAGGTTAGAATACAGAATGAAATGGAGTACCTGACATACTAGTACAGCCATAGCAAATGTGTACAAGTGTCAGGTGTGCCTTCCCAATCCTATGCAGAAATGTAGTAACAGTCAGGTGTGCCCCCCCAAAATCCAATGTAGACACATAGTAACAGTCAGGTGTGCCCCCCCCCCCCCAAATCCTATGTAGAAATGTAGTAACATGTATGTGTAGGTATAATAACAGTGGAGCACAGATTACCTGAGCTGGCCAAAGTAACAGGATAGATTGTAGCATGTGTACAACATGCAGGTCTGCGTGTGTTAGGTTGGTGTGTGTTGTATATTGTGTGAAAGTGTTCACTGTGTATGCATGGTGAGGTTTGTCCTGGTGGCCATTACCTAGTACTGCCGATGACAGGGCCAAGTCCTCACAACTGCAGTGCCAAACACAATGCCTCCCAGTATAACACATTCTAGCAGTAAGCCATTGTAAATGTTTGGAAGTAATATGTGTCAACATCTGAAAGATGGACATAGCATGACTACCGGCCCAGATATACAAGCAGTATCCAAGAGGAAGTACTCCAGACAGTGTATAATATTTAACTGTCAAATGGACACACCCTTGGAATTTTACATACAGGTTTGCAGCACATTATCTGGGCTTGTAGTAGGGAATACTGATGTCATGTGGCGAAAGACTGGCAGACCACAAAGGTCATAAGAATGAAGTATTGAGAAACAGCTGATGTCCTTGCACAAGCCAGCATAAGTGGAATGACCCATGCATATCTGTGAATCAGATGCAAGTAGTGTTCGTAGCACACATGCACCCAGCTCACCCAACCACCCCCCACAGGTACCTCTCTGGTCTTATTCCTGCTGTTGGGAAGAGTACAATATGACCCCCACCTATGTATGGCAATAGCAAAATAATGCAGCATGCATTGCAGGTGTCCCATGCAGGTGTGTCCCTAGTTGTAAGCAGCACCCTGCCAGCATCCACACCACTGGATCAATACTGACAGAAAGTATTGGCATTAACACCTTGCACACCTACCCTGTCACCCCAGGGAAATATACAGTATTGCAGTCTGGGACTGTAGGACTGACAGAATGCAACAGCCTGTTACAGCTGGCCTGCATCACTACCAAATGGCCTACAGTCCTCTGTCAAAGGTCTGTGTCTCACCTGTACTGCCAATGTATGCTATTTCATGGACTCCCAAATAACAACATAACACAGTCCACAGAACCCATATGCAAGGCCATGTAGACAAATCACAGCAACATGTCCACCATATCCTATTTCATGAACTGTGGACCAACACCAATTTACTGCTGTGATGAGGTGATAACTATAGAGAAAATATCAGGGGATGTTCGCATAATGTATGTAAGAGGATAGAAAAAAAAGAGGGGGTGGGGTGGGATCATGGGTGGCATGGACTGTGTGAAGTCCAAAACTCAGCCGTGTGCACATACTATCCCTGTCTGCAAACACAGGAATGGGTGGCTACAAACCTGCTCATAAACCACAATGTGTAGGGGTAATGTCCAGAATTATGACCCCTGCCTCTGGGTAAACTGTGTGAATCTGTGTAGCTGTGAGGTATCACCACAGCAAGATATGACCATACTGTCATGTCAATGGATGTACAAGTATGGGATCCTCTGCCACCACTGTACCAAGGTGCTGAACCAGTTACACAGACCCAGAAGCAAGTGTCTGCAGCTTCCCCTCAGGAATGGCATGAGTGTGCAAGAATATGTAGGCTGCTGACCATGATACTGGACACAGCTGCATTCACCCTGTGTTCCACAGAACATAACTGCAAGCAAATATGTATACCTGACAGTACTTGATGACATAAAACATCACAGTGTAAAACAGTACATATGTTTGAATATCTCTGCTAACACCAGGTACTTGTAGCAGAAGCAGCACAAATGCAATTACCTACAGTAACCCACTATCCTTTGCCCATTTTGACCCCATATTGTCAACTGATCTACAGATATCCTGAAAAAACAGTTTGCTAACTATAGGTGTAGAACACAAAAGTCTGCACTGGAGTACAATCTACCTCGAATGGATTCACACATTCAATACAGAAGGTCATACTGGACATGCTTCCACACTTAGAGAAACGAAGGCTATGTCAGACAACAAAATACTGAAAGGTCATACTGGGCATGCTCACACACTCTTAAAGAAATGAAGCCCATGTCTGGCAACAACAGTGGACTACATATCTGACAGTCACAGATGTTAGTGCATACACTACTCAGTATGCACCAGTCATGCTTTGCACACACATTGGATAGGAATACACACATATATCCAAGGGCAACACACTATAATATTCCAAAAGTACATATACATAGATGTGTGGAAGAGAGTGACAGTGACAAAGAGCCTTCCATCATGAGGCCTGTCTCACCCAGCACACAGCCAATTGGCTAAAACCACATGACGTGTAAATGTCAATCACCATAGATATTTGCCTCTGGAATCCCTAAGCATTATAGAGTCTGTGGTGCTAGTGCTAACTGTGCAACATGACTGTACAAGTCAGTAGTCATCTAGCAGTTGTATACACATACCTGTGGAATATAAACCTATGTGTGCCTGAGTGTGGTGTGTCTGCCTCTAGATTAGGTTCATAGGTAGATACTAGGCTATTGGCCCTGGGGCCTATATAAGCCTAACCAAAATGTACCCTGGCTTTTGACACCCAAGAAAAATATGTTCCTGTGCCCCTGTCAAGCAGAGCCACTGAAGTGATCCCTGGGGTGAATTTAATATCTCCTATCCAATCATCAAGATTTTTATTGAAGAGTGCTAATGAATGGGTTATGGCCCATGCACAAACACCACCCTCCCCATTGCCCTGCTATGACAAGTCTGCTGATGTCTTCACCTTGAAGTAGACCTGTGGGGACATAGTAGCCCATTGTTCTCCGTGGTTCTTCCTATAACTGCATAATGCTGTAGTGTGATAAACTGGCTAGGTAGGAGTTCTAATCCCAGATGTGGCAACTGTGTGTGTGTGTTTGTCTATGTATGGTTCAATGTTTTTAGGCCAGTTGCACTCACTACAGTTTCAAATGCCCTACTTTGGCATGCCTGCTGATGTCATTAACTTTGAAATACACCTTTGGGGAAAGAATAGACCAGTAATCTCTGTGGCACATTCTATAACTGAGTAATGCTGTGGTGTGATAAACTCATTAGATTGGAGTTCTATTCCCAGACATGGCAAGTGTGGGAGTTTGTTTGTCTGTGTAGGGAGCAATGCTTTTGAGGCCTTGCGCAGTCACTACAACCTCCATTGCTCTTCTTTGGCAAGCTTGCTGATGTCATTCACTTTGAAATACATCTTTGGGCAAACAGTAGTTCAGTAATCTCTGTGGCGTGTCCTATCACTGAGTAATGCTGTAGTATGATAAACTAGTTAGGAAGGAGTTCTAATCCCAAATGTGGCAACTGTGTGTGTGTTTGTCTGTGTAGGGATCAATGCTTTTTAGACCAGTCACACTCAATATAATTTCAAATGCCCTACATTGGCATGCCTGCTGATGTCATTCACTTTGAAATACACCTTTGGGCAAAGCATTGCACAGCACTGGCCACACGCTATAGTAACCCAGATGACTGTATGGTGAATACAATACCCACCTGTGTTAACCAATCCAAACACTATACCCCTGAGCCACACTGAAGACTATTGTCATGTGGCCTGATGCCAATGTATACCCTTCACCTAGCCTTGTACAGCCTTCTGGCACAGTCAACCACTACACACCTGTGAAGCAATGAACCCATGCATGTCAGCACTGGCACCCTGTGTCTGTGTGTGTGTGGAGTCTAATGATTTTGACCCCATTCACACTCACTACACCTCCCATTGGCCTACTGAAGCATGCCGTCTGATGTCAGACACCTTCACATACCCTTTGCCCATATATCATCCTAACAACCCCTGTGGTGCATGTGATACCTGCGTCTTACTGTAATTGTGGCAAACTAGCTAGTCAGGATGTCTATTCCTGACCCTGCCAACTGTGTTAATGTGTGCGAGTCCCTGAGAGAGTGTGGCTGTGTCGACATTGTCATCTGTTCATGTGGACAGGCAAATGTAGTACACCTACCTTATCACTCCTATATCACTGTTGCAGATGTCACTCATCATCAGATATACCTTTGGACAGCTCTTCAACATGTAAGCTCTGTAGCGTATACAATAACTGCATAGACATGTGATTGCAATGCATAATCAGTCAGGGGTTTAAACCCCCATAATGGTAAGTGTGGGACACAAACATGCTTAGGTTTTACTCTCCCACCAACTCCCTGTCTTACTTCATCTCTGTCTGTCTCTCTCACTCCCTCACTAGTGGATGTGGAAAAGTACACCTGCTTGGCGTAGGCAGCAGCTTGTGTTTTGTAAGTGATGCTCATGATCAGCTGATGGTGTCTACACAAATAGCAGTCCCCCTCTAGCTGATTGCATGTGTAACAGTCATAGTAACATTCCCCATAGCCAGTTGCATGGAAACAAACTCCAATGTCTAGGAACATCATGTGGGTGTTGGGCCTTTTCATTCACTGTGAGCAGGACCTCATGTCGGTGTTTGGCAAACAGCATCACAGGTGGTATTGGGATTTAGGTTCATAGGTTCATAGGTTCATAGGTTCATACTAGGCTATCTGCCCTAGGGCATTTATAAGCCCAGCCAGAGTGTGTGTGGCTTTCACCACCCCTTAGGATGAGAATACTATATCCATTAGTTTGCTGTGCCTCTGTCCAGCAGTGACACAGAGATGATTCCCGGGGTAAACCTACGATCTCCCATCCACTCGTCAAGATTTCTCTTGAACAGAGTCAGTGAGGGGCTCTGCCTCACATGGACTGGGATTCTGTTCCATAGTGTAGGGAGTCTCTGGGTGATGAATCTGTCCCTCCAGGACGTCCTATTTATATCCGTGTTGAGGTATAAGTCTCTTGCTCTCGTGGCTCTGGTGGATTTGGATTTTTTGAGGTGGAGCATGTCCATTAATTCCGGGTTGGACATGGCCTTGTATGTCAGGCACAGATCACCTCTGAGCAGACGGTATGCGACTGAATAGAGCTGGAGTTTCTTCAGTCGGGCATCACATATGTTTGAGCCCCTTTATCCTTTTGGTGAGGAACTTTTGGGGTCTTTCCAACTGCTGCAGGTGTCGGGTAAGGTACATTCCGAATGGGGCGTTGTACTCAATCATTGGTCTGATAAGTGAAGAGTACAGGGGTACAATGACCTCTCCTGATCTGGATGTGAATCCCTTCATGATCAGGTGGGCAATGTAGAAGGTCTTCCTAACCACTTTGGCAATGTGAGTGTCAAAAGAGAGGTTACTGTCAACTTGGGTCCCCAGGTCCCTGATAACTTCTTCCGTGTTTAATGGATTACCACCTATGTGGTAATTAGGGGTTACCTTGTTTTTCCCAACGGGTATGACTATACATTTTTTGGCATTTAGCTTAAGGCCATGGCTCTGGCACCAGTTATCCATTTCTATGAGACCTCATTGGAGGATGTCTGTGTCTGATGGAGTGTCAATTATGGTGCCCAGTTTGCAGTCATCTGCAAATTTTGTCAGCCACAATCCCCCTATGTTTGCCTGCACTTCAGAAAAATAAATGCCGAACAAGAGGGGGCCCAGGACTGAGCCCTGTGAGACACCGCTCGTGACCGGCTTAGAGTCTGACATGGCACCAGCAACTCTAACCCTATGTGTTCTGTCCTTGAGCCAGTTTGCAACCCATCTTGTGACATATGGGTTTACATCTAAGCTGGTGAGCTTTTCTATGATGCCCGAGTGGGGTATTGTGTCGAACGCTTTTGCTAGGTCAAGGTAGGCTGTGTGAACTGCCTTACCCTCATCAATGGCCTTAGTGACTGTTTCAAAAAAGTCGACCAAGTTCAAGAGGCAGGATCTGCCCTTGACAAAGCCAAATTGGGTAGGATCCAGTGTCTGTAGGTCCCCAATGTCTTTATTTATGAGTTCCATTATGATCCTCTCCATAGCTTTGCAGACAAGGCTCGTCAAGCTTATGGGGTGGTAATTTCCAGGGTCCGTAGAAGCATCGCCTTTGTGGAGTGGGACCACAGTTGCCGTATGCCATTCTTTGGGTACGTATCCTGTAGTAAGGCTAAGATTAAACAGCAGCCTTATGTGTGGGTTTAGTTCCTCATTGAGTTCATGTAGCACACAGCTGGGGACACCGTCCGGTCCCATTGATGCTGTGTTTTTTGCTTTAGAGAAAGCAGCTCTCACCTGGGCATCTGAGATGTTTGGGAGGCTAGACTCTGGTGGGATAGATATTTCTCCTTTTGGGGGGGAGGGAGGGGAGAAATTTGCACTGAACCTGTCTGCCAGTATGTTGGCAATGTCTGTGGCATCAGTGATTTTTTTATCATTTTGGACTAATTCTGTGCATATCTGGGAGTTTCCACCCAGGTTTCTAACATAGCTAAAGAAGGCCTTATGATTGTCTTTTGTGTCATTAGCGATTTTTCTCTCAAAGTTGGCCTTGGATGATTTTATGAGTGATCGTTGTTTTTTGCTAGTATTGATCAGAGATGCCTTCCCTTTTAGGGATTTTGCTCTGTCATGTAGTAGCTTTCTCCTCTTGTTGTAGAGTTTGTTTATGGCTGGGGTCCACCAGACTGGGCGCCTGCCTTTGGTGGAAAGGGTCTTGATTTTATTAGGGATTGCTTGATCCATACATTCCTGGAGGTGCTCGTAGAAGGCTTTTGTAAGGGTTTCAGCAGCGTGGGTTGTGGTTTCCACTGGCTCGGGGGCCTTGAAGGATACCACTCCAGTTTTAAGAAGTGTGAAGTTTGCTTTTGAGAAGTTCTTCACTGTGGTCTTTTGCTGGGGTGAGGGCGGGATGTGGATCTCCAATGAGATTAATTTATGGTCTGATTTCACCAATGAGGGATATACTTCCGGTGTGGAGCATTTTGTCCCCATGTTTGTGATGATCAGGTCTAGTATATTTTCTCCTCTTGTGGGAATGGTGACTAGTTGTTCCATAGCATTTGAGTTTATGAACTCCAGGAACCTTTGGGCTAGGGTGTTGGGGCTTGAGTAATGTTCCCAGTCTATGTTTGGGTAGTTGAAGTCACCCAATATGATGGTGTTTGGAGAGACATTCATACTCTCCAGTGTCTTCAGGAAGGCTGTGTGGGTTTCCTGAGTTTGAGTAGGTGGTCTGTAGCATGCTACAAACTGTAGGGCAGTTTTACCTATGGTTAATTTACCTCTAACAACATACACTGTGGAGACAGGCCAACAAACAGAAGGGGGTGTGCCAGACATGCTATGCTATATATGCTGAATATAAGTGTTGCTTATCTGCATTTGGAGTAATGTTGGTTTAACAGGGAGTGTGTAGATATGGCTGGTCTACATGATTTAAGACCTTCCATGACAGTGATATGGGCTTAAGGAGACTCCCACCTGTAGGTTTATCTGTAGACTGGGCAGTGTTTGGAGTCTTATGTTTCTTGTGTTACTCACAGATCACCTATCTTAGAACTGCAGAAGCATAGTCTGAGGATTGCAGTCAGTACATGGTGACAGCCATGAGAGTTACTGACTTCATATCCCTCATAGGACATATGTCACAACAAACCCTGTTACAACAGTAAATGTATGAGGGTATCACAACAACATGCCAATATTGGCCCAGTGTTTGTGGCTCCAGCCACAAGTCTGTCAACCTTTGTACATATGTCATGCAGTAAGAGGTGCATATGTTCTGTACATGATTATTTATTGCCATCATACCTGATAACAAGCCAGGCTGATATCAGACTGCTAGACATGTTATGTATAGTAGGAGTTATTTCTGAGGACATAACATAGGCATTCTGCTGTTGTGTGTACAGTACTGGGGTCCATGTACTTATGGTGATTGTCAACAGTATGTGTATTGCAAATACATACCTTG